>NC_133666.1:597513214-597648912 GCF_037893015.1 Macrotis lagotis | reverse complement strand
TCAATGAAACCAAATTGGTCAAATCTATAGCAAGGGCTTCTTGTTTGGAAGCTAATAAACATGACCAGTCTCTCAAAACATGTTTTCTTTGGGCAGTAGAGTTGAATGTAGAGCATTTCTTCTTCACCATTAGACAGAATCCAATTATCGAATCTCAGACCTTCCTCTGGGATGACCAAATTTCTGTTTGTTCAGTTCCGCAGCTTGAACAAAAAGAGTCCTTTGATATCCCTTTTCCCACAAGAGAAATGAAAAGAAAATGGCCTATTTGTGAAGGATTTTAAGCATTCTTTTTTCTGTTTCCCAAGGCTGACACTAAAAATTATCATCTTTGTCAATAGTGATTTCTTGAGGAGGGTTACCTAAAATAAAGAGGAAAGAGCACAAAGATGGAATTGCTTTCTATTCTAAACACTCCCTGACTGGGCTGCCTCATCTTATTCTAATCACTCTAAGACATGATCCTTACTGCACTCATTGTGGAGATAATTTCCCATAGTCCTCTAGTAGTTATTATCCACAATATCAAGTCAGGAATTTCTGATTTAAAATGTTCCTCTTTTAATCATATCAGAAAAACTGAAGCCAAGGCAGCATTGTCTTGATCAGTGATTTACAAAGTGGAGACTGGGTCATGACCCCAAAGCATGTGATTATAACCAATTAGTGAGTAGGAAGATGAAACCCTACTGTCCTTGTCATAACTAATTGGTGGACTTGTCTCCGTTGCAGTCATATCTACCTTTCACCTATGATTACCAATCCTCTCCACTATGAGTCCTTCTTATTATATGCAGGTTGTCAGTTTCTTCCTTTCTGCACCTGGTTTTGACATCTTGGGGAAATTATAACTTAATTGAGATTAGAAATCCAATGACATTGGGAAAAAATTCCCACTCCCACCTTAATTACCTGCTCATTCTAAGACCTTATTGTTGCAGAAATAATCTCCCCCAAACTGAATTCTGATCCCCAGGTCACTAATCAGTGCCCTACCTCCTCTATATTTTTGATTTGTATATAACAGAATGAGCAGGTATGGGTAGGTTACAATCCGTATTAATTAAGCAATCAATATACATTTATTAAGCTCCAATTATTCATTAGGTACTGTGGCAGGGTCCTATTTATGTTACCTTCCTCATGCCAAATCCATTGAACTTTTAATCTTTTGCATTGTTCTCAAGGCCATCACCATATTTCCAGTTAACCAGGTTCATAATCACAATGTCACACTTGGCTCTTCTCATCACACAAATCAAAAGTCTACCTTGTCTTCTGCATCCATCGCTTTCTCTCCACTCATCCAATTACCTTCCTTATCTCTGTGAAAAGAAGTGTCATACAGCATCAGGGAAGATGGAAGATACCATTAGAGAAAAACAGAACATTATAAATCAAGCTAGAATGTTGCTCCAGAAGAATAAAAATCTCATAGAATAAACAATGTATAGATGAATGCACAGCAAGAATTGAAATCTTCACTATTTCAGTTCCCATATCCAAGATCAATTCATCTGCTTCCAATGGTCCTCGCTCCCCTACATAGTCATGGACTTTGAACTCAAGAGAAACTAAGGAGACTTTCCAAATCATTATATCTCAAGTCTTACAATGAAATTTCTCAATTAAAGGTTCTCTGTCTGAGCTATGATCCAGACAGGACCTGAGCACAAACTAGATGATGAATCTTTTCTATGACTTAAGTTCAGTCAGAGAAAGGAACAAGGAATATAGAGTCTTTGCTATAATTTCTCTTAGACACTCAAAAATTTGGATTTTTAGTGTTTTTTAAAATATTTTTTTGCAAGGCAATGGGGTTAAGTGGCTTGCTCAAGGCCACACAGTAAAAATTTGGATCTTTAATCTCATAACACTTATTTATATGTCCTTGAATTTACCAATAGCAGTACATTGCTATTAGATAGAAATATGCCAACTTCCAAAGACCATTCATAACATAATCTTAGTGACATCTTAGATAAAAATCTGAACATAGAAAGACTTGGGTTGAAAATTTAAATTTAAAAAAATAATTTTTGTGGAAATAATGTATCTGTATATGCAGAGGAAGAGTGGAGACATGGCAGTATCTGTTAGTACCTTCTCTTGGAAATTCATAAAATTACTATGACAATCAGATACTTGTCTCAGACTTGTAAATCTCTGTGGGTTTTATTTTTGTTTTGTCATTAAGCTACGTATATATTTAAAATAAGGCCTTTCATGATTTAGTTGTTATACTGACATCCTTTTTTGATCTCTCAATTGAAAGATATACTTTTCATTAATGTTAAGAAGACTTGTTTCCTCTTTTATCACACTAGCATTATATACACTCTAGTCTCATAACACTCTTAGCAGTTAGAGCTCATAATATCTCAGGGAAATTTTAGAACTGATGCAGTGCATTCAATTCTGTCCTTTAAATGTATAAAATATACAAACAAATCCTAAAACGTGTTTACCCATAATTCTGGTCAAAACTTCACTGCAAACTCATACAATAGGTAAAAGTAATTGCTATTTCTAATTGACAATAAAATTAGAATCTTACAAGCAGAAGAATATGCTGTATAAATTACTAGGATAGGCTGATTTTAAAATTATCTACAAATCGGAAAAGGAAAATCTAGATCAAAAGGAGAAAGGACTGTGTCTTTGTGATAAGCCAAGGGGAAATCCTCTGAGAATTACTGTATACAAGTGTTTTCAAAGATGATTAAAATCTTCAATAAAAATTGTTCATAAAAAGATAATTCTCCTTTGCTTATTGTTTTGCAATGTATATGAATGTGGATAGGAGTATGAGTGGTGCTGAAAAGAAACAACAGAAGCTGCTAAGTAGCACCATAGAGAGAATGTTAGCCCTAAAGTCATGAAGATGAATTTAAATTGAGCCTCAGACACTTATTAGCTATGTGACTTTAGTCAAGTCATTTAACCTCTATAATTTTCAGGGGTTTTTTAACTGTAAAAATGAGGATAATAATAGTACCTATCTCCCAGGATTGTTATGTCTTCATAATATAAATGAGATAAAAATTGTAAAGCACTTGGCAAATCTTACATAGATATGTAAATGATAGCTATTATTTTTATGCAAAACCATGACACAGTATTTGGTTTTTGTGGACCTTTTAACAAAAAAAAAGTAGATATATTAACTTGCTTGGCTAGTTATAATGTTAAAATTAATTGAATAATTGGTTACTTAACAAACACTATTATTTACAAATCTATCCTGTCCTATAGAACATATACCGAAATTTTAAAATGTTGAAGCATTTTGAATTACATTGATCTCACTCAGAAATCTTATTGTAAAAGTAAAAAAGGGTTTTGCCTTATTAGTAAATAATATGAACATTTTAGCATATTTTATTTTTTCTATTTTAATGTCTATTTTTGGTATTTGGTTTTTAATATACACAAAAGTATAATAGTAATTATACTTAATTTATGATACTTAAATATATAAATATATAACTTTTCAGTTATTTACTTATAAGCTATATATACAAATTATTTTATTAATATATTATATAAATAATAAACAATATGAAAACAAATAAAAATGATAAGATAGAGATAAAATATAAATTATTTAAATATCATATGTAAATTTGATTTATGTATATTATATTGAAAAAATTAAAAACTGATACAAATTTAGAAACCATTGGCAGAGACTTTTAGTTTCTTGAAGATAGTGACTGTATCATTTCACCAATTATTTGTACAATAGAAATGATATTATCTTTCCAAGCCTAAATTTATATTTTCAGACTGTCTAATGGTTTGCCTCAGATAGACCATTTCATTTCTTTGGTTATTAGAAAAATTCATATGACTCCTAAGATACTGACCAGTTGTAAATATTTTATGATAATCATCAGTAAGAAGTGTCAGAAACAATCTTGATGATCTCATAAATCAATATATCATAGCATTGAATAAAATTAATAAAAAATAAACTTGAGATTTTCATGGAAGTAGTAGAGAAATGTAAATCATAATTTTCTATATATTAAAGGCACTATGTAAAATATGACTAGAATATGATAAATGAAAGGGCAGCCTTGTTTAAAAAAGGTTAGTTAGGGAAAGGGTACTCAGCTTTTTAGAGCAATACATATTTACATATTATATATATATTATATATATCTTTAATTCATATTAAGTATTCCAACAAATAAAAAAAATCATTCCTTTTCCCTTAGTTACATAGAGAAGGAATAAGCAATGTGATCATTTAATAATAATGTCAGAGACATTAAGGTTTGAAATACGTTTGGTTTGACAATGAATGCAAAAGATTAGTAAAATGGTTTCTGTGGCTATGTTGAGGACAAGAGTCAAGGACACAGAGAGAACAAAGGACTATTGCTCAAAGCATAGAACAATAGTAATAGCTGACTACCAAGGAGGATGATATTTGTTCTGGGACAGTTAAAAAATTATTAACAGAAGAGTAGTCACCCAGGATCAGTTAAGAGTTAGTTAAAGGGGCAGCTAGGCAGTACAATAGATAGAGTACCAGCCCTGGAGTCAGGAGTACCTGAGTTCAAATCCAACCTCAGACACTTAATAATTACCTAACTGTGTGGCCTTGGGCAAGTCACTTAACCCCATTGCCTTGCCAAAAAAAAACCAACCTAAAAAAAACAGTTAAAAAGCACTTAATTAGTTCCAATTATTTCAAGAAACAAAGTCCAGAGAATTCTGAATTCCAGAGTATTAGAACAAGTGAAGGTGATTATTGCATCATTATTAGTCATCTTTGAAAAAACTAAAAAGGTACTTATGAAGTGGAGGTGGTTAAATACCATGTCAAAATTAAAACAAGGAGTTTTTAAATAATAGGCAATTGAGCCTGAATTTAATTCCTAATAAAAGTATATTTAAAGAATGATTTGGAAGCGTTAAGATAAAGAAGTAGTAATCACTACAAGTTAGCATGACTTCATCAAGAAGAGTTTATTGTAGATTTTCTTTTTTGACAAATTTATTAACCTTGTAGATAAAAAAGAAAATGACAGCACATATGTATTGAAATAAAACATTTGACAATGTTTTTCATGCTGTCCGTGTGTGCCGGGTTTTTATTTACAACGCCGGCTTCTTTATGCTAGTCCGTCCTCTTACTCACCAGTCCAACGCGTAGTGAGTCTTCGGGGTACCTCCGGCCCCCACTCTTTGATGGGGGAAGAACCAGACAGAGCGCCTGAGGTGGGTCATGAGTCTTTATTCTTCTGTGATCACATTCCCGCTCCTCCCCACCTCTCAGCAGACACTTTTATCCCCCCTGTCCTCCCTCCCATGAACTCTTAAACAATGAGGGGCCGAGTTCTGTAACATTCCTTTATAAGGGGATTATTTTATCCCTTCTGTCCTCCCTCCCATGAACTCTTAAACAATGAGGGGCCGAGTTCTGTAACATTCCTTTATAAGGGGATTATGTTTCCCCCGCTAAGCGACCGCCAAGCCTCTTCCCCCCCGCCCCCAACATCTCCCCCTTTCTGTTTTACAAGGTTATCACTTGGTGTGACCTTAAGCGGTGCTGAGGTTAGCCTTAAGCGGTGTCATTTCTACTGGCCTCTGATAGCCGGGGGCGAGGAACCCTGTCTTAGGTCATCTCCTTCAACCCAGGACCTTGCCCGTCCTAGGCGCCCGACACCCTCAGGGCCTGTCTTAGGTGGCTGGGTCAGGAGAAGTTGCCCGTCTTGGGGTTTACCTCGTCTTACCCCTAGGTGTCACATGTCATGCATGGCGGCTAGCCAGACTTGGGGATCCTCCCCCGTCTCCATGGCCATGAAGGCTTTCTGAGTAAGAAGCATATAGCCCCTCTGTCGCCTAGCTAGGCGGCAGAAACAGACAACAAGTAGGGTGATTCCCAGAATCAGCGTCCTTGTTCACCCTCAAGGGGGTATCCTCCCGCCATCTGGCAATCCCTCCATGGTATGGGATCCTCGATGTCTTCCCCTGTGGCCACACATGAGGGGCCCCACCGAGGCAGAAGGGAGCCCCATCGATGTATTGGTCACTAGCAGGAGAGGGTAGATCGGGGAGTTCCGTGCTACCGGAAGGGGAGAGGGAATAACTCGTAGTATTCCCCATGTCGGATTTCCTTCAGATGGAGCACCTCCAAGGATCCCTACGATGATCAGAAGGCCTGAAAAAGGAAGAAATTCCTCTCACCCCGTAGGGTTGGGCATTAATCAAGGTCTCTTATCTTGTAAACAGGGAGCCATCTTTCTGGCTCTTCTATCTTATCCTCGGGATGAAATGACAGGTGGCCCTGTCTTCTGTTCTTTACCGTTACAGGGCCATGCCAACCTCCCTCTTCATCTCTCCACATGACTTTAGAGCCTGGTAGGGCCTTGGTGGGAGAGGGCAGGAGTGTTGGTTCTTTCTTAGCATGTCCTTTTGGGGAGAAAAATCTCTGGGCGGCTGTAGTGCCGTCATCCCTGACTTGTAGGAAATTCATGGTAAATAGTACCTGAGACAGGTCTGAATGGGTCAGTGACCTGCCAACTCCCCCTTTCTGTTTAAAAAGATAGGATGTAGCAGAGTATCCATGTAAAGCTGGCACAGGGTGGGGCTATTGGCCATTCCCTGAGGTAGGACGGTGAACTGATAACGTTTACTGGGGGCTTGGAAATTGATCGCGGGGAGGGAAAAGGCAAATTTTTCTTTGTCCTCCGGGTGGAGGGGAATGCTATAGAAGCAGTCTTTAACATCAATCACTATAATAGTCCACCCTTGCGGGACTGCAGGGGGCATAGGGAGACCAGGTTGGAGGGTCCCCATGGGTACCATGTTGGCATTTACTGCCCGAAGATCAATCAACATTCTCCAACTCCCCCTTTTCTTTTTTATGACAAAGACGGGGGAGTTATACGGGCTAAGGGACAGTTCCACTTTGTTCTCGTGCAGGAGGGTCATTACTATGTCTGTGAGGGCGATGAGCTTTTCTTTTGTCAGGGGCCACTGCTCAACCCAAATAGGTTTCTTATTAATCCATGTTATTCTGGGGGAAAAGCTCATCTCTAGAGTGGCCCCAATTAATTTCCCCGCAGGCTATCAGGGGTGGCAAGTGTCAGGTTAAGCTGGCTCAAGATATCTCTACCCCATAATGCATAAGGGAGGTCGGGTAGGCACAGTGGGGTGAAGAGTCCAGATTCTTCCAAAGCTGACCACCGTAAGGCGTGTGCTGCTTTCATGGCAGATCTATTGCCCCCCACCCCCGTCACTGCTTGAGGGCTCTGTAGGAGTGGCCACTCGCGCCTCCACTGTCCCCTATTTATGACAGAGCAATCGGCTCCAGTGTCAATTATCCCTTCGAGCTTCTGATTTTCCACCGTGACGGTTAACAGTGGTCGCCCAGAGCTGACCGGGTGGACCCAGTTCACATGAGCGGGAGGGGTCCGCAAGGGCAGCGCCTTTCCTACCTCTTGGCCCTGTTTTACCAAGGTGGGAAAGGGGTGGGGGTTTGTGACCCTTACGGATGTGGGACTTCCGGGACCAAAAATGGCCTGGGTATGGGTGACTAAGTCCACACATCTCTCAGCCCCTGTGATGAGCGCTGGGAAAATATTTAGCTCAATGGGAATCATCGAGGTTTCCCAAGGCCCGATCTCTCTCTGCTGTGTCCCTTCTCTATAGTCAACCCTCACGGGGATAGTCACAGTAATGGGGCCGCTGTCTTCGAGCACGGGGGGGGGGGGCCCCGCGGCCGGGCCCCTCCCTTTCCCTTTTCCCGACTTCCCTTTGGATCGGCAGAACCTGGCTATGTGACCTGGTTTTCCACAGGAATAACAGGTCGGAACTGAAGTGGAGGGGGGCCGCTGCCTGCACTGTGCTTTGAGGTGCCCTGGCTTTCCGCACCCAAAACAGGTGGGTCTCACCTGCATACCGTGAAGGGTGGTCAGGAGGCTATCCTCCCGGTTCTCCATGGCAGTCACTAAGGCTTGAATTGAATCCTCGCTGGGCATGTCCAGCAATTTGTCAACAATTTCTTCTAATGAAGCGTCGGGGGGAAGGCTGCTAATGGCTGCGATCCCTTTGGGGCGAAGACCCTCTTTAATCAATTGTCTCATAAGTAGATCAGATCCCGGGGTGTCTCCCATTATACGAGTCACTGTCTCTTTAACCTCGTTCACAAATGAGAGGGGTGTCTGATCTGCTCTCTGCTTCAGCCCAACCAACTTCTGTGTGGCTCTCCCCCCTTTCATGGCTCCAATCTTATCCCAAGCTGCAACATGTGTTTCTTTAACAGTCTCTAGCTCAAACTGGCCATACCGGGCCTGAACAGCAGGGTCAGTATAGGCTCCAGTTCCACACAGGAGGTCAATGGCTAAATCCAGGGGAGTATAACCCCGGGATTTTGCCAGCTTAGAGGCCTCTCTGCGGGCCTGAGCCTTAAAAGCTAAATATAAGGAGGCATCTAGGCACGCGGCTGCAATTTTGTCAAAGTCAGCAGGGGTCCAAGGGTGCGTAGCAAAGAGGTTTTGCATCAGTCTTTTTACATAAGGGGAGTTTGGGCTGTATTTAGTCACGGCCTCCTTAAGTTCCTTAAGCATCTTAAAAGGGACAGGGCGGTAGTCTCGGGCTCCGGTAAGGGGGTCCGTAAATACCGGGTAGAGGCCCCAGTCATCCCAGTCCACCTCCTCCCCTTTCTCTATTGCTATGGAGGCACTGGTGGCAAGTAGGCCGGATGGGCGGAGCCCTTGAGGGGATCTCTGAAGGGCGGACAAGGAACACGGGGGATTTTTTGCCTCTGTTTCCTGGCTGGGCCGCCAAGCCTGGGGCGCGGCAGCTGTCCAATCAGCGCGGACTCCTCTCTCCTCGTCAGCAGCCTCCCGGTCCCACCTACTCACGCTCCTCTTCCTGCCACCCCTGAGGACTGTTTGCACCCCTCCCTTCCCGCGCTCGGAAACTTCCGGCCCTGAATCTCTAAGTGTGCCACATTCATCGCCCTCCCCCTTTTCATTCTGTCTCGGTAAGGAGGGGCATGCGGCATTTTCTTCTCCCTGGGGGCCCCTTGTTCCCCCATTGTTTCTTCTAAGTTCCTCCCACGGATACAGGGGAGGGGGTGGCCTTCCCTCTTCCTCTGAGCCCTCTGAATCCGATCCCGCCAACGAGCTACCCACCTGAGTGCTGATTGTTCGTGCCAAAGTCACCTTCTGGGGATGCAGGGCTGCATCCACTATCTTATACACTGTAAAATCCTTGGGGGTCAGTTTTCCCGGGCAGGTGTCATTATAGGAGGCCATCTGCTGCCCTACCACCTTCCATTTATCTGGTTGGATCCCACTATGTTGCACCCAAGGGCAGATGTTCCAGATATTCTCAACAAAAGCACGGCACGTCTTGATAGGTAATTTACGGCCATGCTTAGCGCAGAGTTTATAAAGCTGCACTGCAACGGCCTCTTTTTCCTCCGGCTGAAAGGCGGGAATACTATTCCGGCCCCCCATGCTGTCTACTAGCCGAGGCTGCAATCCTAACAGGTGGCAGAACTGGAAAGTTCCCGTTCGGCAAAAGAGAAGGAGGCAGCAGGGCACAATCAGACAGGCCAGCACGGCAAGGAGCGTGATTAGAGCAGAAGGAGAAAGGGGAGAGAAAGAAAGCATAGTCAACACAATAGGGATATGTCCTTCAGGCAATATCTGAGAGTAAACGCCCTCTCCTTCCTCCCGGTCAGAAAAGACCGAGGCTGTCTGGAGAATCCGACCAGCGGATTCAGCCGTTCCCTAGCAAAATCAGGTCCCGGGTTTCGGCACCACTTGCCGGGTTTTTATTTACAACGCCGGCTTCTTTATGCTAGTCCGTCCTCTTACTCACCAGTCCAACGCGTAGTGAGTCTTCGGGGTACCTCCGGCCCCCACTCTTTGATGGGGGAAGAACCAGACAGAGCGCCTGAGGTGGGTCATGAGTCTTTATTCTTCTGTGATCACATTCCCGCTCCTCCCCACCTCTCAGCAGACACTTTTATCCCCCCTGTCCTCCCTCCCATGAACTCTTAAACAATGAGGGGCCGAGTTCTGTAACATTCCTTTATAAGGGGATTATTTTATCCCTTCTGTCCTCCCTCCCATGAACTCTTAAACAATGAGGGGCCGAGTTCTGTAACATTCCTTTATAAGGGGATTATGTTTCCCCCGCTAAGCGACCGCCAAGCCTCTTCCCCCCGCCCCCAACACGTGTGGGATAAGATGTGGGGAAAATGGACTGGATGAATGAATACTTATGTAAAATGGATAGTAGCTCAATAACCCAAATCAAAAAGTATCTATTAATAATCAGAAAGGAGATCTATATGATGAATAACCAGAAGTATTTGTCCCTAGTTCTATCTTACCTTTGCTGAAGAACCAGATGAAAGCCTACATTTTCAGAATTATGGATGACACCAAATTAAGAAGGACAGGGAGCTCATTGGTTGATAGACTCCCCAAAGATCTTGCCAATCTAGTACCATGCTCCAATTTAATTGATTATGATTTACTAGGTATAAATACAAAGTCTTTCACTCAAGATAAAGGTGGCAATTATGATAATAGAAGGGGGAGGTAAGGTTAGGTAATTTTTTATGAAAAATATCTGCCAAGGGTAGCTATTTGGCACAGTGGATAGAGCACTGGCCCTGGAATTAGGAGGATCTAAGTTCAAATGCTGCCTCAGATGCTTAATAATTGCCTAGCTGTGTGACCTTGGGCAAGTCACTTAACCCCATTGCCTTAAGTAAACAAAAACATTTTTAAAAAAGGAAAATATTTGCATACTTACAATAGGCCATAGACTTAATATTATCAATATCTTGATATATAAATATCACGATATGACAATCAAAGAATAAATGCTACCTTTGACTCCATTAAGAGGCATTGTTTCAGGGCAGCTAAATGGCGCAGCGAATAAAGCACCGACCCTGAAGTCAGGAGGACCTGAGTTCAAATCCAACCTCAGACACTTAATAATTACCTAGCTGTGTGGTATTGGGCAAGCCACTTAACCCCATTGCCTTACAAAAACCTAAAAAAAAGGGCATTATTTCTGGGAATTTGAAACCTACTGTCACATCCTACTCTGCCTTGCAATTGGAAAACCTGGATAAGTCTAATAAATCTCCCACTGGATAGTTTTTTTGAATGCTTGAACAGGGCACCTATGTTTCCAATAAGATTCCTCATTCATTCATTCAACTAAAATTAATGCTATGTGTAAGAATTTGTTCTAGATATTGTGGTAAAAAAAAGAGAAGACATAAGTAAGTCAATTAGTTAACATAGTTGATGGAGTTATAGATCTGAAGACTAGGAAGCATGAGTTCAAAATTCAGGCTCAGATTTAGAAGTTATATGATCCCGCCTAAGACAATTCAACTTTGTCTGCCTCTGTTTCCTCATTTATAAAAATAGTCTAACCACCACTTCTATCTCTCATAGTTGTTATGAGGGTGAGATGATATTTGTAAGTGTTAATATTTCTAAAGTGGCTTAAATGTTATGTAAAATCCAGTTGCTATTAGTAGTAGCAGTAGTTCTAAATAATCCTGTTTTTGTTTTATGTTTAGAATAAATCCAAGCATTGGAGAAGTAATCAGCCTTTCTCACTCATTTTCCAATATTTAATAGCCATTAGTCTCCAAATAAAGAATTATAGCTGCTGCACTGTTAAAAAGAGAAAGTAGAACCAATGGAAAGTTCACACAAAATTCAGAGAGGCTTGTTGAAGCATACCATCTAGACAGATGGATGCTAGGATGGGTAGAGAGTGTGAATGTAAATGCTACCTGAGTTCCTTTGGATGAATCAAGATAAAGAGCTTGTTCCTTCTGAACCTGTAGAATTGCTGGATATATAGTGCCATCAGCTTGACAATAAAAGCCAATGAATCCACAAGAATTATCAGATGATAGCTTTTTTAGTTTTTATTTGTTTTTTGCAAGGCAATGGAGTTAAGTGACTTGCCGGATTTGAACTCAGGTCCTCCTGACTCCAGGGCTGGTGCTCTATTCACTGAACACCTAGCTGCCCCCATCCTTAGTTTTTTAGGTGACTTGTCCTTGACACACATTCAACTGTACCCATGATCTGAAATATTTTTTCCAACTATCTGGAAGATAGGACCATCATTGGCTCTCCCCACACTGGTAATTATACATATCATGAGGTCATAAGCATCTTTACTTCAAATTAAACTTTCAACTTTGAGCATATAAGCCAAAAAAAATTACAGAAAGTGATATATAATGTGCGTGTGTGTGTATATATATATATCTATATCTATCTATCTATCTATCTATATATATATATATATATATATATATATATATATTTCCCTTGACCTTGGGGAAATTATCTACCAAAATGGGGTTTGCATTTGTGGTTTCAGTGAACAGTAAATATAATGGAGACTGCATCCCAGGAACTTGACCCATTACTAAGCCTTATTTCTATAATTAGAAATCCATATATCATTAGTATTTTGTGGTGAGTGAACTCTCAAGTTTGCTTTTTTCCTTTTCTTGATATAAATGATGCCATCTTAGTATGTTTCCATTTCAAGAGTAAATTGGTAGTCATTTCTAAACTCTATGCTTTGCCTTTCAATATCCACTCTTTATGCAAGTTGAAACAAAATAAAGATAGATTCTACTCTATTTCAGATACTGTAGGTCAATGACAGTGGTAGATTAGAAAATCTGTCTTGAAATGCAAATCAAAACAATTCTGAAGTGTCATCTCACACTATCAGGTTACTCAGTTTGACTAAAAAGGAAAATGATCATTGTTGGAGTAGATGTTGGAAAACTGGGACATTGATGCTTTGTTGGTGGAGTTGTGAACTGAACCAACATTTCTAGAGAGCAATTTGGAATTACTCCCAAAGGCAATAAAACTATGAATACCTTATGATTCAGCAATACTACTACTTGGCATGTATACCAAAGAGATTACAAAAAAAAGGTTTAAAAACCCACATGTTCAAAAATGTTTATAGCAGCTATTTATTCCTCTTCTGCAGATGAACAAACAAAGGTTTGGAGATGTTCAAATTGATTTGCCAATGGTTACACATGTAACAAATGTCAGGGACTTGATTCAAGTCTGGGTCTTTCCTAACCTCAAGACTTTATGTTTCAAGTGTATTTCTTGTAAACAAATTGCTGAATTTCACTTTTAATCTATTGTTACATGCTTTTATTTTGTGGGTAAGTTTATTCAATTCACATTTACAATTATGTATTTCCCTCTATCCTATTTTTATTTATTTTTTCTTTTCAATATGCCTTGTCTCTCAACTACAGGCTCTTATTCTTTCTTCATTTTCTTTTAATATCTTTTCCACTATCCTTTCTCCAGACTAAGAGTTTATTTTGTTTATGATTAATTTCTCCCTGCATCTATCCTAGGTTTTCCTTTCTTTTCTTCTTTCCTTTCTTGTTTTTTGTTGTTCATGTCCAACTATTTGTGACCCCATTTGGGATTTTCTTGGCTAAGACACTGGAATAGTTTCTGTTTTCTTTCTTCAGCTCATTTTATAGATGAAGACTGAGGCAAGAAGGTTTAAATGATTTTCCCAGAATAACATAGCTAGTAGGTATCTAAAACTTAATTTGAACTCAGGTCCTCTTGACTCTAGGCTCAGCACGCTACCCACTCTGCCACCTAGTTGTCACTTCCTTTTTCTAGTTCTATTGAATTGAAAGTATTCTCTCTCTCTTTCTCTGTCTCTCTCTTTGTCTCTGTCTCTCTGTCTCTCTCTGTCTCTCTCTGTCTCTCTGTCTCTCTCTGTCTCTCTCTCTGTCTCTCTGTCTCTGTCTCTGTCTCTGTCTCTCTCTCTCTCTCTCTCTCTCTCTCTCTCTCTCTCAGCTCTCTCATCCTTTCTTTACCTTAACCAAGTATATGCTTCTCCTTTGCTTTTCTTTCTTCTTATAACTTAGTCAAGACATACCAAAACTAATTACAAGACTTTTTTTTGCATTTGACTACCTCTATAATCCCTTAGGACATTAGGATTCTGAAAGAATTCTTTTATTAGCTCCTATTGCATTAGAATGCAAACAGTTCACCCTTATAAAGTCCTTTCTGATCTTCATTTGTATTTACCTTTTAATTTTTATTGACTCTCTATATCTGTATTTTTAATTTTCTTTTAAAATTCCATTTAAAAAATCAGGAATGTTTGAAAGGATTCTATTGAAGATCCAATTTTTTTCCATATTAGTTATACTTAATTTTTCCAGGTAACATATTTGATTGTAGAACTATGTTTGTACAATTTCTCTCTGTTCTTTCTTTAATGGCAGCTGTTTCTTTGTTATTAATTTTTTTAATTAAATCTGAAAGTGCTAGATTTCATCATTGATATTCCTAGAAGGTTTCACATTAGGGTTTCATTTAGGAGGTGATCAGTGGACTTTCATTTTCACATTACCTTCTTGCTCAAATATGTATGAGTAATTGGCTTGAATTATGACGCCCAAGTTCTTTTTTTCCCTCTTTTTTTTAAAGGTTTTTGCAAGACAAATGGTGTTAAGTGGCTTGCCCAAAGCCACACAGCTAGGTAATTATTAATTGTCTGAGGTCGGATTTGAACTCAGGTACTCCTGACTCCAGGGCTGGTGCTCTATCCACTGCCACCTAGCCGCCCCACCCAAGTTCTTTTTAAAGAAAATCTCTCTAGTTTACAGTACTCTCTCTCACCTCAGACCATTATTCCTTGTAATGCTTATTCATATAAATGCTCCAATATAAACCCCTTAAAGTGAAATTGTTTTAATCTTTTTTTATCCTCAGCCCCTTATCTTGCATATATTTAAACATTTGTTGAATTTAATTTGAGAGACTCTTATAGTCCAATAAAAGGAGTGGAGTTGTCATACCAAAAGAGAAGAAAGCATGAACACTGGAAAGTAGAGATATTTTCAAGTTGTTCCCAGGGGATTGACCTACTAAATATATAGAACCTTGTCACTATATGATTAGGTCTATGTGGTGAATGATTTTGTTCACAGCAATTAATGGGAATGACTTACTCAGGCATGAAGGAATTATGATCGCAGGAGCAAAAGACCCAAACTGAAGCAACCAAAGAACCTTGAAGTGTATGAAAGAACATTAGCTTAATCTGATACTCCATCTAGGAATTTTGCCAAGGGAGCAAAATACCCAAATTTTTCCTTCTTAGGTGATTCTCAAGCAACTCAAAAGCTAATGGTCTTTAAATGGATGACTATGTTGAGGTATCTGAAGAAAAGATCAGAAAAGACTTTATTTTATGGAAGTGCACATGGGTAGGGTACTTGATATTTTTACAACTATCTCATTTGATCCCTACAATTTTGGGAGGTAGATGCTCCCATTCCCATTCCCATTTTGTAGTGGAGAAAACTGTGGCACAGAAAAATGACTTGTCCAGGAACAGACAACTAGTAAGGTCTGAATCTGAATTTGAAGCAGGAAAATGAGTCTTTCTGACTCTAGGTTGACCATTCTATCCACTGCTCCAACTAGCTACTGTCTCCATCCCCAATCTTGGGGCCTCCTTTAACAAGAGAGCTTTTTTTTTTTATTCTTCTCAAGATCTACTTTCTCTACCCTGTAATTATTTGGCATTATTTGTAGATATTTTGATTTTTCTTATATATGTACATGTTTCTCTTCTGGATAATATTTTTTTAAAAATGTCATTAATTTAGAGCTGGAAAAACTAAAAAGCCATCAAGTTCAACTCCTTTTGACAGATGAGATAGGTGATTCAGTAGGGAAGGAACAGAACTTGGAGTAGGAAGATATGTTAGAATCCTGTATCAGGTACAACTTCTTTGTAACTCAGTTTTCTCTTCTGTAAAATAAAGGTAATAATAGAACTTAACTTCCAGGATTGTTGTGAGAATCACATAATTTAATAACTGATAAAACACTTGGTAAATATTAAAAACACTAAATAATTAATAACTATTATTATTACAGATATGACCCTGGGCAAGTCACATAATCCCTGTTTGTTTTGGTTTCCACATCTGTAAAATAGGAATATTTATAGTACTTGTCTCTTAGGGTTGTTGTAAAGATCAAATGAGATAATAATTATAAATTGCTTAGCACAATACTGTACCAAAGCACTTAATACATTTTAGTTGTCATTATTTTTTATTATTTTTGTTATTACTCTGGGTTCCATAACTAGTAAGTATCTAAATAAAGATTTGTTCTCAAGTCTTCCTGCTCCAGGCACAGAGTCTACATGTCTATGTGTCTACGATTCTATAAAGTCTTTAAGGACAGGAACTATTTTCATTTTTGTCTTATGTACCTCCACCAAGACAGTGTCTAACACATAGTAACTGTGAGAGAATTTGATAAATCTATTGAATTGAATCATGCGACCAACTCCCCATTTTACATATGATGAAACTAAGATGGACAGAGGTGAAATGATTTATCTCAGGTCACATAATGATATGGTATTCACTTAGAACTAAAGTTTCTGACTCCTTTGCTTTTACTTTTTCTACTATATCATTCTCCTTCCTCAGTAGATAAAGGAGAACCATATTGGAATTCTATCTTGAAAGCTGATCTGGACAGAATAAAGACATCAATCAAAACTATCAATAGTCATATAAAATGCTCTAAATCAGCACTGATTAGAGAAATGCAAATTAAAGCAACACTTATCTATTAATTTGGTTAACATGATAAAAAAGCAAAATAACAATGATTGGAAGGGATATGGAAAAACTGAGACATTAATGTACTGTTGGTGGACTTATGAACTCCTCCAATCATTCTGGAGAACAATTTGGAACTATGCCCAAAGGGCTATAAAACTCTGCCCACCCTTTGACCCAATAATACCATTACTAGCATTCCAAATAATTTTTTTTAAAAAGAAAATAGACTTAATTTTACAAAAAATACCTAAGCCTCTATTTATGAGGTGGCAAAGAATTGGAAATCAAGAGGATGCTCATTGGGGAATAACTTCACAGCTTATGGAATATAATTGTGATGGAATACTATTGTACTAAAAGAACTGATGAGTAGGATGATTTCAGAAAAAACCTGAGAAAGACTTATATGAACTAATGCAAAATGAAGTGAGCAGACCTGGAAAATCATTTTACACAATAACAGCAATGGGATGTTCAATAAGGATAATCAACTTTGAAACACATAACTTTTTTGATCATTAGAATGATTCAAAACATTTCCAAAGGATTCATGATAAAAATGCTATCTACTTCTAGGGAGAAAATGATGAACTCTGAATACAGACTGAAGCATATTTTTTAAGTTTTCTTTATTTTTCTGTTTCTCTATTTTCTTTTGCAACATGATTTATATAGAAATATGTTTTGCATGAGAAAAATCAGTTAGGATTTGAGTCTATGTATTCCTATCTCCGAGTCCAATATTTATAGTTAAGATATTTCCTATGGAGGCAGAGCCAAGATGGCGACAAGAAGGGATCGAGTCTTAGGAGCTCTCTGATAAAACTCATAAGCTAAGGACTCTAACTAAACTTTCGAGAGACAGAACCCACAAAGGGACCCAATGAGGCAGTTCTCCTACTCAAGGTAACCTGGAAAACAGCAGAAAGGCTCTGCTCCCCGGGGTCGGAGGGGCGGCCTGCTGGAGGGGTGGGCCCCCAGAGCGAAAGAACTTTAGTCTCCCGGAGGCAGCCCCAGGGCGCTGGGAGCCATGGCTCACAGCAGTGGGGGAGTCTCCTGAGCTGCACCCCCAGGGAGCACTGGGCACAAAGTGGGGGAACAGTAGGGGACCTCTGCCAGAGCAAGCACGTGGAGCTCAGCCCTCAGGGCACACAGCCAGCAGCATGGTCCTTCCCCAGCCCAGACCCAGAAACAGAAGCAGGCAGAGCCAGTAAGCAGGAGCCCCCAGGGCATGAGCCATTTGAGCTGAGGGAGGGGAGTGAAGAGAGAGAAAGAGACTGCAGAGCTCTGTCCTCTGCCCCTGGAACAGGACTCTGGGGCTCTGACCACATTCAGATCCTGATCCCAGTCTAGGCCCCCCCATAGAACAACAGGGCCCCCCCACCTCAGCCCCGTGGCAGAGGGGAGTGCTTATGGTCATTCTCAGACCAGGAGGGAGGACAGAGCCACACACACTGAGACCCTTGTGGGAGTGCCCCAAAAGCTCAGGAAGCACCCCAAAACCAGGCCCAGGCTGGGAAAATGAGGAAGCAGAGAAATAAGAGGAAGACTATTGAGAAATATTTTGCAAATGAGCCCAAGAGGGATCAAAACACTCAGTCTGAAGATAAGGAAGCACAAGCTCCTGCATCTAAAGACTCCAAGAAAAACAGAAATTGGGCTCAGGCTATGACAGAGCTCAAAAAAGACTTTGAAAATCAAATGAGGGAGTTGGAAGAAAAACTGGGAAAAGAAAGGAGAGAGATGCAGGTAAAACATGAAAATGAAGTCAGCAGCTTAGTCAAGGAAAACCAAAAAAATGCTGAAGAAAATAGCATGCTAAAAACCAGCTTAGGTCAAATGGATAAAACAGTTCAAAAAGTTATTGAGGAGAAGAATGCTTTAAAAAGCAAAATTGGCCAGATGGAAAAAGAGATAAGAAAACTCTCTGAGGAGAGCAAATCCTTCAGACAAAGAATAGAATTCAGGGAGATTGATGAATTTACCAGAAATTAGGAATCAATACTTCAAAACCAAAAAAAATGAAAAATTAGAAGAAAATGTGAAATATCTCATTGAAAAAACAACTGATATGGAAAACAGACTTAGGAAAGATAATTTAAAAATTATCAGAATACCTGAAAGTCATGATCAGGAGAAGAGCCTTGACATCATTTTCAAAGAATTACTACAGGAAAATTGCCCTGATATTCTAGAAGCAGAGGGCAAAATAGAAATGGAGAGAATCCACCGATCCCCCCGAGAAAAAGATCCCAGAAAACCAACCCCTAGGAATATTATAGCCAAGTTCCAGAACTCCCAAGTCAAAGATAAAATATTGCAAGCAGCCAGAAGGACACAGTTCAAATATCGTGGAGCTGCAGTCAGGATAACACAGGACTTAGCAGCAACTACATTGGAAGCTCATAGGGCTTGGAATACTGGAATATACTTGGAATATACCAGAAGGCAAAAGAGCTTAGAATGCAGCCAAGAATGAACTACCCAGCAAGGCTGAATGTCCTCTTCCAGGGGAAAAAGATGGACTTTCAATGAACCAGGGGAATTTCAAATGTTCCTTTTGGAATGGCCAGAGCTGAACAGAAGGTTTGATCTTCAGATAAAGGACTCAGGTGAAGCATGGAGATTGGAGGGGAGGGGGGAAATATGAGGGACTTAATGAGGATGAACTGCATGTATAGAAAAATGATACTGATAATATTCATATGAACCTTCTCAGTTAATAGAGCAGGTAGAGGGAGCTTTTATAGTTGAAGCACAGGAGAAAGCTGAATTCAAAGATAAAATATGATGTAAAAATGGAGTCAATAGGAAAAAAGGGAAATGGAATGGGAGAAAGAAAAAGGAGAGGGGGAATAGTCCAAGATATTTCACATAATAAGATTTTTTTTATTACAATGAGCTATTGCAATGATATGGAAGGGGAGAGGCAAGGGGGAATGAGGGAACCTTTGCTCTCATCAGAAGTGGCTAGGAGAGGAAACAGCAAATATACTCAATGGGGTATAGACATCTGGAGTAAGAGGGGGGAGCAGGGGGAAGGGGTGGGGATGTGAATAAAGGAGGAGAGGATGGACCATGGGGGGAGAGTGGTCAGATATAACACATTTTCTTTTTTACTTCATGCAAGGGGCTGGGATTGGAAGGCCTGCACAGGACCATAGGGCCAGGTGGATTCTGGGCCTAAGGGGTGGTATGGGGGCTCTGGGCTTCTTGGCTCCAGGACCAGGGATCTGTCTGCTGCTCCACTCAGCGACCCTACAGCAGAGTCAGAGTGAAAGGAGAGAGAAAATATAGTACATGGTAGTGGAAAAATAAGAAAGGAGGAAGTTGCGATCAGCAATGGCAATGTTGGAAAAATATGGAAGTAACTCTTGTGATGGACTTATCATAAAGAATGTGATCCACCCCTGACAGAGTTGTTGGTGTTGGAACAAAGACTGAAGCACATTTTTTGTTATTATTATTTGGGGGAGGGTGCAGGGCAAGTGGGGCTGGGTGGCCTGCCTGGGGCCACATGGCAGGGTGATCTTTGGGTGTCTGAGGCCAGATTTGGACCCAGGTGCTCCTGGCTCAAGGGCCACTGCTCTGTCTGCCACCCAGCTACCCCTACTATTATTACTATTTTATTTTATTTTGGGTCTTTTTTTCCTTCTTTTTGGTTTTTGCAGGGCAGTGGGGATCAGGTGGCTTGCCTGTCTCATGGCTGGGTGATTGTTGGGTTTACGAGGCTGGATATGGACTCGGGTGCTCGTGGCTCCAGGGCTGCTACTTCGTCCATTGCGCCACCTGGCCATACCTACAATTATTACTATTTTTTTTATTTTAATTTTTTTCTCTCCCCTTTACGTTTTTTGCCCAAGCAAGTCTATCTATATTCATGGGGGGGTATTTTGTTCACTTGTAAACAAGAATATTTTATTAATGTAAAAAAACATTTGTACAAAATGAAAATAAAAAATAAATTACAAAAAAGATGTTTCCTATGATAACTAAAATTGTAGGCTCTTATAAGATGATTAGGAATGACTTCATTTAAGAAGTGGCATTTGACACTATTTGGAGCTCTGAGAATACAAATACAAGTGAGCCATATAGTCCTTCCCCTCAGGGAATTTATATTTTAATATAAATGACAGTTGGAAAAGGGGACTATATAACATGAAAACCTGATTCAGGACAGAAGGTTAAAGCTCACGCCTATTAAAGTACAGCATCTAATGTGATTTAAAAAATCATTGGTTAGCAAAAAGTCTCTATGTGTAGGAAACAATAAGCAGTACAATCTGGCTGGAATGAAAAGGACAGAAAAAAATACTACACTGAGATAACCTGGATAGGTAGAGTGGGATCTGATTATGAAGGGCTTTGAATATGAGGCTAAGAATTTTGAATTCTATTTGGTAGGAAAGTGGAAACCAATGAAGGTTTTTAAGAAGCATAGTGATTTGTTCCATTTTATGCATTATAGAGATTAATCTAGAAGCATATGAAATAAAACTGAAGAGAGAAGGAGTGTAGGCAGTAAGACCATTTATAAAGCTATCATAGTAATTCAGATGAATGGAGATGAAGGTTTGAATTAGGATGTTGGCAGTAAAAAACGAATAGAAGAGAATTCATGAATGAGCTATGGGGGCAATGTATTTCTTGGGCAAGGTAACACATTAAGTCCTATTCTCCCATCAACATCCCCATGATTTAGTTTATCAGATAAAAGTGCCTGCCATTTAGCTGTGAATTGTCTCCAAGGGCAAGAACATTTCACCAGAGTAAAAAATTCAGGACAACCTATGCCATGGAGATCAGGGGTCAAGGTTAAGATGTCACAATTGAAAGGGTCCAAGGAATCTGGGTGCATGGGTATGAGGACTCCAAGTCCCAATGACTAGGAATTCCTGTTGTTACAATATTACAATTTTCCAAGTCAATGTCTTGATAAGACAGCAAGCACACATTGAATAACAAAGTGGCATAATAGAAAAATGATTAAATTATGAGTCCTGAGTTCTAATTCTGGTTCTGTCATTTATTAGCTGCAGGATTCTGGGGAGATCATTTCACTTTTCTGAGTCCCAGTAACTGTCACTCTAAAATGACTAGTTGATCTATAGGTTTTCACAGTCTTGTATTTTCACTGTAAGGCTAGTAGGCTATTTCCTAAATATGTGACCTTGGGTAAGTCACTTTTCTTCTTTCTGCCTTTGTATCCTCAATTGGAAAGATAAGAGGATATAAGGGGATAACAGGTTCTACTTCACAAAGTTGTTGTCTAGACCCAATAAGATAACATTTGTAAAATACTTAACAAAGTGCCTGCATGTCCTTAATTAATCTAAGGCTATCTCCAGTTCATCCAGGCTCATCTCCAGTCATCTTGATTTATTTCTGGCCACTGGACCCAGATGACTGGAGGAGAAAGTGAGGCTAGTGACTTAGCACAACACTCCCCTCACTCAAATCCAATTGACACACTTGTCATGAAATCACCTTACTGCTGTCATGGTCTTCTTTGAGAATGAAGGACAAACATTATTCCCTAGAAGATAGATAGAGGAAAACTTAGATTCATTAGTTGGGCTGAAGACATGTAATGCCAATGCAAAGAGGCTTTATTGAGGAATGATATAATGAATGCCCCTTGCAACTCATCTGATCTCTGAAACCCCTGATGTGTTTAACAGCTTTGTAAATGACATACATTTCACTCTTTATTAGCATTCACTGAAGGACATTCATTTATATACCCAGTGCTCTCCTGTACTTATAAACTATTAATTCTGAATTTCATTTAGGAGTGGAGGCAATGAGGAGCTGAACTATATTATCTTCTAAATCTACCTTTTAAAAAGACATCTGACCTTTAAATATTTGGGTTGGTACCATAGGAATGAAGTGAATGGGAACACCACAATAATAGTAGTTGACTTTAGTACTCAAAGAGGGATAAAATGACCTCAAGATGTAGGGATTAAAATAAGTTATGTCCAATTGTGGCTGATCATACTAATATGAACTAGAACGTTCTACCTCAGGTGGGTACAAATAGCCCATTTGAATACAGGGGATGGAGATATCTCTAAATTTGTTTTGAGCTATTGTAATTATGTTTTTCCCACATAGCATGTTTTATGTGGGCATGCCATGTTGAATGATTCTGTGCCAGTGTCTCCCATGTCTTTCAATTAAAACCAAAGTTCTTCAGAGAGACCTTGAGAGTAACCTCCTATTCTTTCTTTTAACCTCTATGTGAGAATTTGCTTTGTGTGAGTTCTCCTTAAAATAGTCTTTTAGATAAATGTACATTTGACATTTGAACAATGTGGACAGCACATCAGAATTGCATTATCTGCAATAGAGTTTGAATGCTTGGCAGTTTAACTGCAGAAAGGACCTTAGTTTCTGGTAACCATATCTTGTCTGATGATCTTCAAAAGCTTCCTAAGGTCTTTCTCTCTCCAGATTAAGTGTTCTAGCTATTTGCTACCTAACCAATTTGAAGTAAGAGAGGTGAATTTCTCTCCTTATTTCTATGTAGGCACATAATGCATTGCATTGTCCTGATATATGATAATGAGATACAGAAATAATATACATTGGAATATAGAAGTTAATTATATATCTGTTTATTTAGTTATATATAATATAGATGCCCATATGGGCAAATACATATAAACATATATGTGTATGTATAGTTAGTTTATATACACACATAAATAGATGAAATTTTTAAGACTACAGATTATAGAGAAGACATCAATATATACCGATTATGAAGTTTTTTCTTAGGATTTCCTATACAGATAGAAAAACTGGTTAAAAATACATGCATATACACATGTATAATATATCCATATATGATGCATACACACATGAATGTATGCAACCATGTATGCAGGTACCCATTCATCTACATACACAAGGCAATCTTGTAACATAGAGAGATAATAGATCTTGGAATGAAGTAGAAGAGACTTCAGCAGTCTATAAAACACATTGGTTATGTTACTCTGGTTAAACCACTTATCATGGAACCCTGGGAAGCTCTCTAAAAGTGTCATTCTATGCATTGGTAGAGGAGCTTTTCTTATTGGGATGTTCTGAATAGGTGACCCACTGGGTAGAGTCCTGAACCTGGAATCAAGATTTATCTATGTGTATGCAAATCTAGCTTCAGACACTTGCTAGTTATTTGACTCTGGGCAAGTAACTTCACCCAGTTTGTCTCAGTTCCTCATCTATAAAATGATCTGGGGGAGGAAATGGCAAACCACTCTAATATTTTTTTTCCAAGAAAATGAGGTCATGGAGAGTTGGACACAACTGCAATAACTGACCAGTAACAAAATCAGTGAAATCATAAGGCTAATAAAACTATAAAGTTCTATTGCTGAGAAAAGAATTAGAAGAAATAGAAATCAGCCATTGCTTTGAAAAAGGACACAAGAGAAAAGACTTGACATACCAGACATAATTCCATAAGTTCTGTGATCACTTCATGATCACATTCTGGCCCTGATAAATCTCTCCATGTCTTAAGTGATGTGATAATTCAATTCTTCCAAGACGATTAGGAATGACTTCAAGGTACAATCCTGAGGACAATTTGTTCTAGTATCCTTATACTCCTGAGTATTAGACTGGTCTTAAAGTCCATGATATTAAGATTACATAAAGAAGGACATATAGAAGATTCAACCAAGTCTTGACTATGAGTCTTCATAATCTTGTCACCTTGGGCAAATCTCTTCACTGATCTGAACTTCTGTTTTTTCATCTGTTAAAAGGTCGGGTTGGATTGGATCTTCTCTATGCTACCTTCCATCTTTATGATGTGTACTTATATGATTTCCCTTCTGCTGTCTCTACCAAGCATAGGATCATTTCTATCCTCTAGTTCTATCTTTGACTTCATGTTTTGATTACTTATATTTAAAAAAAAAACATTCAGTTCCTTCTAGTGACATACAGTTGTTCCTTAATCTTTGCATACCCAGCATAAAAATAGGAGTTAGGATGTCCATACATCCTTGTCAAACACAGAATGGGCGAGATTCAAAGTATTTAAGATGAAAATACATTTCTTTATATCCGTTAGAAGAAGAAAAATGTAATTCTAATTATATTTAACTTGGGCTATCGATGCTCTCTATCCTTTTGTCTCCATTCCTGACTCTTCCCACTTTCTACTTTGCTGCTTCATCTAAAGCCCTTCCCTCATATGCCATTTTATATCCTATCTTCCCCTTATTAAATGTAAGCTTTTGGAGAGTAGGAATTTTTTTTTTGATATTTTACTTGTATTCAGCACATAACTCAGTGCCTGAGAGATAACAGCTTAACAAGTGTTTAACAATTGCTTTTTCTAATGTGCACTCTCTCTTTTCTGTATTTGTCTCTGTTTCTGTGTCTGACTGCCTCCTAATCTCCCCCTAGAATTTTTATCTCTTCCTATTGAATTCTAACAGTTCTTTAAAGTCAAAATCAAATTGCATTTCTTCCAGAAAGCATTCTCTGATTCATCCAGGGAGTAAAACAATCCCCTATTCCAGAAATTCCTCTTAATCTAGAACTCCTCTACTACAGTCATGAAATATTATAGGGCATCATAATTCTTTGCTTTTTTGATCATCCTTCTAGACTATAAGTGAAATGATAGCAAGGACTGTGTATTATCAAAATATTGCACTTTTAATCTACCCAAGACCCAGAATAATGGACACAGTAGGAATTTAAGTGACTGTTAAACAAAAGACAGATTTAGAAATTTAGTCCTTTCTTGCTAACAAAGTTGGAGATGTATTCTATTCAATGTAACAATGGGAGAGGTTTTCAAATAATTTTTGGTTCTTACATTGTTTTCTCATCATTTTTCCCATCATGTCTTTAGGTTTCCTCTGCATATATCACTCTTTCTGCAGGTGCAGAACTTGCATTAAAGTCAATTGAGTAATAGAATCTTTGCAAAGGATAAAAATCAGACAAATAAGTTTAATTAGCTTAGAGAATAAAACTATTTTCCCTGAGATCATTTAGGAATGTGAAAATTCAGACAGTAACCCCAAATTGCTTTAAATCAGCCAAATCTTTCTGGCATGTATAGGAATCTCTGGGAGTTTGTTGAAAGTTACTTGACAGTGCTTTGTTCTGTGATTATTATTTATGAGTGATCACTTTTTTTTACAGTGAATCACATTTATAAGTTATGATATTACCATTTCTTAGTTGAAGCCTCCAATAATGAGCTACTTCTTCTATTCACAAGGTCCTGTAATGATCCTAATAAACCATAGTTGACATGTAAATTGGGCTCAATGGGGGTTATTCCAGAAGATCAATGGAAGAATTCCTTTAAGTGTTGATCCTGTATGTGTGCAGACTACAAATGGTTTCTTTGGCAATGATAAATTTTAATTCAGCCATGATCAGAGTTCTTGCTCTCATCAAAT
The DNA here is from genome assembly GCF_037893015.1 of Macrotis lagotis. Taxonomy (NCBI): domain Eukaryota; kingdom Metazoa; phylum Chordata; class Mammalia; order Peramelemorphia; family Peramelidae; genus Macrotis; species Macrotis lagotis. Next base: position 597,622,773 of record NC_133666.1, on the reverse strand, counting down.
ACAAATCTAATGTGTAATGGAGAAAACAATATTGTGTGCAATCAGATACTTGGATCTTATTTCTTGGTTCATTTCTTCAGATGGTTGCATGAAGATGGACAGTGTAAAAAATCAGAAAGTGCTTCGAGGGTCTGTGGCTAGGAAGTAGTTTGACTGAACAAGATCTTTTCAGTGAGTTTGTTTTGTGGGCATTGAATTCAACATAACTCAACATTGTGATGTGAAAACCAAGAAAGTGACATGAACTTAGGTAGCTTCAAGGGAAGCACAGAGTCCAAGAAGAGAATATGCCTTTCTCTGTTTTTTGGCCCCATCAGATTTTATATGGTGTGTTTGTGTTCAGTTCTGGCTACTCTGTTTTAGAAAGCACCAAAGTTTGCAAAACTCTTTGGGAACCTGTGTGGTTCTGGTCAAATCAATTTCTTATGGTGTCAATTTCTTTTTTAAAATATAATTTTATAATTTTTCAATTACATGTAGGAAACATTTTCCAAAATTCATTTTTAGAAAGAGTTTGAGTTCCACATTTTTCTTTCTTCTTCCTTTCCCTCTTTCCTCCCATGACAGTGAATTACAGATTATACATGCAAAATCATGTTAAACATATTTCTATATTAATCACATTGTAGAAGAAGAAGAATCAGAATAAAAAAGGGAGAAACATGAAAAAAGAAAAAAAGCTTACAACACATTTTTAAAAATGAAAATAGTATGCTTTAGTCGGCATTCAGGCTTTATTGTTCTTTGGATGGCATTTTCCATCACAAGTCTTTTGGAGTTGTGTTTGATTACTGTATTGCTGGGAAGACCTAATCCTATAAAAGTTAAGCATCACATAATATTGCTGCTAAGGTGAATAGTGATCTTCTGGTTTTGCTGACTTCACCAAGTCTATCTAGGTTTTTCTGAAATACATCATATATGGGGTAGCTAGGTGGCGCAGTGGATAGAGCACTGCCTCTGGAGTCAGGAGTACCTGAGTTCAAATCTGACGTCAGACAATTCATAATTACCTAGCTGTGTGGCCTTGGGCAAGCCACTTAACCCCATTGCCTTGCAAAAACTAACAAAAAAGAAACAAGAAAAAGAAATACAATATGGCCTCCCTTTCTATAAAATGATGGGGATGGTAGTTCAAGTTGAGAATTCTTTTTTTTATTTAATATTTATTTATTCTCATTTTGTACATATAATGTTTTCTATACATTAATAAAATATTCTTGTTTAAGAGTAAACAAAATACCCCCTCCCCCCAAAAAAATATAAACTCACTTGAGCGATAAAGTAAAGGGGAGAGAAAAAAATTAAAATAAAAATTAAAAAAATAATAGTTATAATTGTAGGTATGGCCAGGTGGCACAGTGGACAGAGCACCAGCCTTGGAGCCAGGAGCACCCAAGCCCATATCTGGCCCCGTACATCTGAGAATTCTTAACCTGTCTTCTGAGAACTTGATCTGGAACATATTTTAAGCTCTTTTCAATGTAATCATTTTCCTATTATATTATATTATATGACTTTAAAATATTATTCTGAGGAATAGTTTATAGATTTTTCTAGATTACAATAGGATTCATGATACCAAAAGATTAAGAATTGCTTTAAATCATCTCTAAGGTCCATCTGTAGTCTAAATCCCATGATCCTTTGAAGCCTATTTTATATATCTTGTAGCTGCTCTTTATGATATGGTCTGATATGGTGTGATATGGAATGGCATTTTATATGTTATGGCATAGTATAAAATAATATAGTATAGTATAATATAAAATATGGGATAGGATTGTATTATATGAGGATAATAAGGTATGGCATGATATAAAATAGCATGATATGGTATTAAATAGTGTGGGATGAATAATGTTTCATGATTTAGTATGTCCTGTTATGGTATGATATGGTATGGTGCAATATGGCAGAATTTAAAGATCCCTGGATCTGGAATCTGGAAAGACCTAGGCTTGAATCCCATTTTTGACACTTACCAACCTTTTTATCTAGGATACATCTCTTTCTCTTTGAGACTCAAGTTTTTCATCTCTAAAATAGGCATAGGGAAATTTGTAGCAGCTACCTTAGAGAGTTTAGTAAGGAACAAATCAGAATGTGTATAAAGCACTATTTAGAGTTCAGCTCTAATTATTACATGGCAAGTAATGTGATTTAAACTCATTGAAGGCAAGAAATCAGAATAAACACGTGAATTAGGAAGACCAGTAAAGTCCTAAAAGGTGGGAATACCCAAATGAGTGTCAATGTTCAGACTTAGAGTCATGTAGAATTGATCTTGGATTGGTTCATTCTTCAACAAATAGTATTGACCACACTAACAACTATTCATATTTATATTGTTTTGTTTAGTTGTTTTCAGTTGTGTCTTACTTTTCAAGAGCCCTTTTTTGGGTTTTCATGGCAAAGATACTGGCATAGCTTGCTATTTTCTTCTCTAGCTCATTTCAGATAAGGAAACTGAGGAAAGCAAGGTTAAAAACTCACCCAAAATCAGACAGTTAATAAATGTCTTAGTTCGGATTTGAACTCAGGAAGATGATTTCTGACTCCAGGCCTGTAATTATATCCATTGTACCACCTAGTTGTCCCCTACTCACCATCTTTTGTAGTCATAAAGAACTTCTACAATTGCACAGACAATATTGTACAATTTGCTCTACATTTGGAGTTTCTGAGTTTGAAAAAAAACAAGTTGTTCTACTTATTATCTGTGTGACCTTGAGTAAGTCACTTAACTTCTTTGGGGCTCTGTTTCTAATCTGTAAAATGAGGAAATGGTCTAGATCAGGGGAGTCAAACTCAAATAGAAAAGGGTCTATAATCTCTGCTTAAGGATCCCTGCTCCTCAGTTACACATTGATTTAATCTTAAAGGTAATTATTATCTTTGTCTTGCTGGATAGACCTCTACAATTACTAAGGCCTTATATTACTAACCCCAGGATTTGGACTCCCCAGAAGGAAGGAACTTGTAGTTGTTAATGATGTTACTTTTAACTTTCTCAGTGATTTCTTATTTTACAAAAGGAACACAAACATAAAATAGCCTAATGGTCCTACCTTTAGGCTTTAGATACCCCTAATCTCAAAAAAAAAAAAAAGAAATTGAATTTGCTAGAGACAAAAACCTTTCCTTTCAGATTGAATGGGATAAACTTTTCAATGCAGTTAAGGTAGTGCTGGTCATATACTATATGCTTATGCTTATTCTCTTCCCTTTTAAGGAGGCAATCAGATGGTTCAGTGGATAAAGCACCCATCCTCCAGTCAGGAGGATCTGAGTTCAAATTTGACCTCAGATTCTTGACACTTGCTACCTATGTGACCTTGAGCAATCACTTAAACCTGATTACCTCACATCCAAAGTCATCTCTCATCCTCCTGATCTATATCTGGCTTCTGGACCCAAATGTCTCAGGAGATGAAAGTGTGACTGGTGACTTAACACAGCCTCTGCTCACTCAAATTCAGTTCACTTACTTGTCATGGCATCACCTTGCTGATGTCATGGTCTTCTTCAAGAACAAAAGACAAAAACATAATCACTATGTGCTTAATACATGCTTATTCTCACTCTTTTTCCCCTTTAAACTCTCAGCATCTCTGATTTATTTATTATTACTACAAGACAATGCCTGTTTTATTGTATATCAGTATTGTGGCTTAATCTCTTACTCTTCTGTCAACTCCAGAGCTGTACACTAGCTCTTTGGAACAGAAACATTTTTATATTCCTCCAGAAATTGAGAGTTCCTCCAGACTATACAGTTCTCCTCTCCATTACTACCATCACTTAGACTGAGAAGTTGTGATATAACCTTTCTGCTGTTTAGTCCTGGAAGATGGAAGCCTGGAGATCCTACTCATCTGTGTGGGTATGTGGATCATCTGAGTCCATCTTTTGGGGGGGTCACATGATTGAGAGGTTCCTTTAATACCTGGAAGGGTGAAGGGTTAAATTGAGATCTTCCCCATCAGCTATCATGATCCAAGGAGGAGGAACTTCCCGAGCACATTGAAGAGAAGTATGATCAAATCATGTTCTGGGGCAGGGACTGCTGGGGAACATACCTAGTAAAAATATTTTGGGGTCCATGCCTAGAGTCTTGGCCCTTCCCTGACTGTTTACCACAAGACACCTGGAAAAAAAGTGATTGTACTCAGATCATAGGGTATTTTGGCTTGGATCAATGAGTTCAGTCTTGTAAGCCTATGAGTTTGTGCCACTTTTGTGTGAGCAGTATAAAGGTCTTACTTGGGAAAATGAGTTTTGATAATCACACCCTTTGGAGAGGACAATCTACTGAAGGGACTATCCCAATCAAGACCCTGGAGGTTGTGTTGTCACTCTACTTCTCCAGCTAGTCAAATTTCCAGGCATTGAAACCACATTGGTTGCCTAATTCTTTCTCTTCTTTATCTCTTATCTTTCCTTTTCTTTATCTATGCTAATGTTCCCTTCATATATATGTATATATGTAATTGTGTATCTCATTTAAAGGCTTTTGACAGAGTGAGTGTCATTGTAGGGACACTTGTAGGGATCCAAGTCAACCAAATTAAAAATTTGCACACTCCATAACCCTTACATACCTCTGCTTCTCACTGGTCATGAAAGTTTGAGGAAATCTTTCTCTTGATGGAATAACACTCTAGAGCTTGATGGATGTAAATACTTCTCTTTTCCCAAATGTTATGGGATGGCCTGATGTGTGGGTCAAAAGAACCCTACATTCCAAATGTGCATTTGGGTCTTTGGCTTGTAGGTTCAATTATCTGTATTCCCACAGGACCATTTCTACAATAAATTGTTCTTTTTAAAGAGTCAATCTAAAGGGTGGATTCAAATATTGAAAAATATGAGTTAAACAGTCCATTCTCAGTTCCTGAGACTCATTTTCTCATCCTGTAAGGTTTAAAGGGACCAAGTCTTTCAGATTAAGTAGATTTTCTTAATCCTTTCAAGAAGGTAATAGTAGATTCTTCTAGTCTTTCAAAGGGATTCAAATTAACTAGTAGCCTCTATAGTTACTAGCTATGTGACCTTGGGCAAATAGTGTCATCTTTCTGAGTCTTATTGCCTCACTTCCAAAATGAGGATAAAACTACTTATATTAACAATATTTTCCAGTTTGCTTTATCTCAGTCCTTTGGTGAGATATATCTTAACCCCACACTAATCTTTATTCCCAAGTGTTCCTTTGTCCTACTGTGATCACATCTAGCCAAAATTCAACTTTGAATTACTCTATTATCTACCCCCTTCCTTCCTTTCAATGTACTGGAAGAAATTATCAAACCATACTTATTGGGTACATTACAAATTTATATTAACATAAACATAACAGGAACCTCTCTGTACCAAAGTAATCTTTTTCATAATCTATTTACTGCTCCACTCTCCACAGCACCTATTACAAAACTTTACACCTCTCCCTAGCTCTCCATGTAATATATGGAGAGTCCTCCTCTATCTCATCTCACCTTATGGTGGAAAAAACTGAAAAATTTGACTCAGTTCTCTGTATATTTTAGAGATGAGTCTTTTGTCATAAACACTAGTCATAAAAATTATTTCCCAATTTACTACATTTCTTTTGATCTTGGTTACAGTGGTTTTTTCTGTGCAAAAGCTTTTTAATTTAATGTAATAAAAATTATCTAGTTTGTTTCTAATGATGTTCTCTATCTCCTCCTTGGGCATAAATTGCTTCCCTTTCCATAGATCTGACAGGTAAACTACTCCTTGATAAAAAAAAAAGACAAATTATTTCCCAATAGACAAATGGTCAAAGGATATGAAAATGCAATTTACAGATAGGGAAATCAAAGCAATCCATAATCATATGAAAAATTGCTCTAAATCACTAATTATTATATAAATGTAAATTAAAACATTTTTGAGGTACCACCTCATACCTCTCAGAGTGACCAATATGTCTCGAGAGGACAATGATCAATGTTGGGAAGGATGTGGGAAATCTGGGACACTAATACATTGTTGGTAGAACTATGAACTCATTCAACCTTTCTGGAGAGCAATTTGGAATTATATTGCCAAAGGGCAATAAAAATGTGCATACTCTTAGATCCAGAAATGCCACTACTGGGTCTATACCTTGAAGAGATTATGAAAAAGGGTAAAAAAAGTCACCTGTACAAGAATGTTCATAGCAGCTCTGTTTGTGGTGGCAAAGAAATGGAAACTGAGTGAAAGTTCATCACTTGGGTAATGGCTTACAAACTGAGGTATATGTGTGTGATGGAACACTATTGTTCTATTAGAAACTAGGAGATGGCTAGGTGGCATCTAGTGGATAGAGCACTGGCCCTGGAGTCAGGAGTACCTGAGTTCAAATATGGCCTCAGACACTTAATAATTACCTAGTCATGTGGCCTTGGGCAAGCCACTTAACCCCATTTGCCTTGCAAAAACAAAAGAAAACAACAAACAAAAACAGAAACCAGGAGGGATGGGAATTCAGGGAAACCTGGAAGGATTTGCATGAACTGATGCTTAGTGAGATGAACAGAACCAGAAGAACATTATACATTCTAACAACAACATGGGAGTGATGATCAAACTTAATGGACTTGCTCATATCAACAGGGCAGCAAGCAGGCACAATTTTGTCTGTGATGGAGAATGCTATCTGTATCCTGAGAAAGAATATGGAGTTTGAACCAAGACCAAGGACTATTACCTTTAATTAAAAATAAATGTCTTATTATGTAATTCTGCTATATCTTATACTATGTGATTCTTCCTTAAGGATATGATTTCTCTTTCATCACATTCAACTTAGATCAATCCATACTATGGGAATGATGTAAAGACTAACAAACTGCCTTCTGGGGGGGGGGAGGGGGAGGGAAGCAAGATAATTGTAAAACTCAAAATAAATAAAACTTTTCTATATTAAAAAAAAGAAAAAATTGAGATCAAGCTCTCTAAATTTCCCTATATCCTCCTCATTTCACATTACTCAGATATCTCCCATTATCTCCTTTACTTCAGTAATACAAAAGTACTTATCTCTCAGGGTTGTTGGGAAGTTTAAAATAAGAAAATGTCTGTAAAATGCTTTGCAAATCTTAAATTGTTAAATGAAACTAGTGTGGATAATATCACTAATGATAAAGCAGAGGATGGTGATGCATGTTGCAGAGGAAGCCATTTTCATTACCAAGGAAAAACTCCTCTATATGCACCACTGAACTCATCTCTTCTCATCTTCCAGTAGAATGTCATCACAATCATTGCTTCTTTCTCTTTCCTTCAATCTATCCCCATCTATTGTCTCTTTTCTGCTCCTACAAATAAGCCCATGCCTCTTCCACCATAAAAAGAACCCTCACTTGATTTGATTATCCCCACTGAGTATAGTTTTATATATTCCTTCTCCCTTGGGACTAGATTTTTTAGAAATATCATCAAAAAACTGTACCTCTAGTTCCTTTGCTTTCACTCTCTTTTAAGACCATGGTAATCTGGTATTTCATCTTATCTTTCAACTTCTCTCCTCAAAGTTATCAGTAATATATTGACAGATTGAATGGACTTTTCTCACTCATCATTTATTTTGCCCCCTCTGCAGGATTTAACACTTAACAGGCTGATCATGTTGTCTCTCTGTATGGTTTCTTGTCCTTGACTCTACTTGTTTTGGTTTTCTTTTTAACTGTCTGACATTATCTTTTCAGTCTCTTTTGTTGGTTCTTCTTGACATACTCATTCTGTATGTGTGTGTCCACCTGTGAGAAATGGGGAACAGTCAATCCCTCACTTAAGAAATGAAAATTAAACCAAAGTGAGTGTTTATTATGCTTCTCATGAGAAGCAGGAGAGGAAAATAAGGAGAATTCTCCAAATGATACTGAAGCCAGAACAAGTATAAATACTATTAGTTCAAACCTCCTTCTCCCATCAGAGTCAGGATTGGTCAAGACTTCTTTAGGTTACAGCACATCTCACTCTCCCCTTACAGGTACCCCTTTGATATGTTCCCCCACCCTAGTCATTCCTCCATATACATTGCATGCTATCATAAGGAACTTTAAGTTCCTGCTAGGGCAGAGAAATTAATATGAATGAAGTTAATTGGTAATGCAAAGTGACTTAGGACACTGTAACTGGATCATGAACTGATTGGTTCTAACTAGCCCATGCTGGTTTGTGCTTTCCACCATTTTTTCTCTCAAAAACTGGGACCTCAGGTCGTTAATTTTCTAATCTTTTAATATTCATTGGACAACTTCTTTGACACTGTCTGTGGAAGAAGAATTTCTTCTGGTTTGGGGTCCCTTACCTTACAAACTTAAGTACTTTCCCCAGCCCCCTTCCCCATTTTTAAAAATTTTTATGCTCTCTTGCTTGGTGATCTCATCATCTTTTATGAAATCTCTATCATTGCTATGAAGACTTCCAGATCTAGTCCTAGCTTTATTTCTTCCATGTTAGTCCTGCTTCAATTGGTGCTTTTTGGCTATTTCAAATTAGATCTTCTATAGACATATCAGTTTATTGACTGACTGATAGATTAGAGATGACCTTCTAGTTGATAAACCAGGTTTGATTCCTACCCTTGACACTTGAATATCTACACTTTTTTTTAAGTCAAACAGCCATGACCTTCATCAGCATCATCATCTCATTTTTGGATTAATACAATTAGTAGCTGTTTGGTTTCCCTGCTTTGTTTCTCTTCATGTTGCCCTGAGCTGTCAAATGAAGCATAGGTCAAGAAATTCTAGTGATCTCCTGTTTTCTCAAAGATCAAATGTTAAAATCCTCTGTTTGTATGTTAAAGTTCTTTATTAACTTTCCTTTTCCTATGTAGACCTTTTCTGTCTTTTTGTATGTTATTCTCCTATATTTTATTTATATTTATATTCTATAAATTTATATTTATATTCTATAAATTCAGCAACACTAGTTTACTGACTGTTCCTCACAAATAAAATCCTATATCCCTATTCTATACTTTTTTTTATTGTTTGATTCATGTGCTGAAATTATCCTCCCTCCTCATCTCTGACTTCCTTCAAGACAGTTCAAATCCCACCATATGCAGGGGTTCTTTTGGATTCCCTCCCCTTCAGCTGTTAAAACAAAATGTGGTAGTCCTTTGATATTATCTTCTGTTTACTCTGGTTATATCTTGCATGCACATATTTGTATACATATTATCTCCTCCATTAGAATGTGAACTCTTAGAACTAGAGTCATGTTTTTTTTCCCCTTCCTTTGCATTCCTATAGATTAGCACAGTGCCTAGCTAATAACAAATACTTAACAAATAATCACTGATGATCTAACTGATAAAATTGTTGTGAGGAAGACCCTTCTAAGTCAAAAGGTACTATAGAATGTTGCTTTTCCAAGCCAGGTAAGCAGCTTCCAGTGAAGTATTATCTGTTGGGAACCATTGTGTATGGGAGTATTGTGAATTATCTTCACCTGGTGTCCTTGGACACCAGAGTTTTATCTTACTAAGTGCCCCGGGAGTGGGAGTGGACTAGAGATTAGAAAGGTATTTAGGCACTGGTGTTTTCTTGAATAAATGGAGCACTTGGAGAATTTGTCTTATTTGTCTCCTGTCCCTCTGAAACTGGCCTGGGGAAGATTGAAAGAGTCCAGAAGTGGGACTCTACAATTATCAATACCAATGTCATTGCTTGGAGGACTGAGAGGTTAAGTTAATTGCCTAGGGTCACATAAATTGTATGTTTCAAGGGATGGGAATAAAACAACTTAATTCAAAGATCACCCCTAAACTATCAATCAGTCAACAAATATTAAGTACCTGCTATTTTCCAGTCATTGTGCTAGATGATGGTTAGAAATGAAAAACCCCTGACTTAAAGGAGTTCCAATTATATTCACCTCACCACCCCACATTCACTATACAAATATAAACTGTTATGGTTCATTCATTGAAAAATATGTAATGGGAGTGATGGAATGGACAGTTAATTGGTCTACTGGCATTGGATTCAGGAGAACAGAAGTTAGAATCCAGACTCAGACATTTGAAGCTTATGAGCTGTGTGTCCCTGGGCAAGGTACCTAACTCTGATTGCCTTGCATCCAGAGCCATCTCCAGTCATTCTGATTCATATCTGATCATTGGACTCAGATGTCTCTGGAGAGAAAATGAGACTGGGTGATATAGCACAGCATCCCCTCAAATTCAATTCATGTGCTTGTTATGGCATTGCCTTCCTGATGTCATGTTCTTATTTGAGAATGAAGGACAAAAAACAACATCATGTATTAGGGACCCACTATATTCAGGGAATATAAATAAGAAGACATGGTCTCTACCTTCATGGAACTTACCAAAAAAGAAGAGATATTACATAGATTGTGCCTCTTCTCTATATAGCCTTTTGCATAATCAGCCCTTCATTATGAAATTGACTCAATGAAAGAGAGTATTGATGAGTGCAGTATCAACTCCACTATTGGACAGGTACCATAAATCCAATGAATCTCTCTTCCTGTATTTTCCTATTCCCCTCTTCAGCATACTTAATTTGAACTTTGTGTTGCTTAAACTATCAACATTGAGTATAATATTGAAAAAAGGAAACAATCTCGAAAATCTGAAATAATCATGTCAGAAAACCTTGTATTCTGGAGTAAACAGACAGCCCCAGGCTGGTAATGATACACACAATAATGAGGGAAGATGGGTCTATCTTCCATGATCACCCAGGTTTTGTGTGCTTCAACTTTAGCAAGTCCAAGGTCCTAATGATGATGAATGACCAATATCCAAATTGTCAGTACAGCTCCAGAAATGAACTGATGTTCTAACAGTTGTCCAGGATCGCACATGTGTTCAAACATTAGAATCCAGCCGGTTCTTTCCATTACTAACCTCACTTTTCTTCCAAGGTGCAAACTTTCTCAATAAACAAATGATGCTGGAACAATAACTTTGCTCTAAGCTATTTGGAAACCATTTAGGCTTAAAACAAAGTCCTATCTTTGAGGAGCCTACTTCCTAGTTGGAGAGAATTAACCAGTTTTCTATGATTTTGTCAGTTTGGTCACTTATCCTTTCCACTGAGATAGATGTCAGTCTCTCTTTGATGTAGGCTCCTCAAGTAGGTGATATATTAATAAAGTTTGACAATTGAAAGGATACAATGAGGATGGCAACAAGACAGGACAGTTATGTTAAGGGAAATATGTATATTTATACACATATATATTTGCATACACACACACTAAAATGTACATATGCCTATACCTATGATACAAGCAAACGTATATAATACACATATACCTACATTTACATGTCTACAGGTGTGTATACAACATATATGTGTCTGCATATATGTGTGCTTGTGAAAAATTTTTCACCTCTGAAGTGCAAAAAAGAAAAAAAGGCAGAAAAGAAGGGATTGAATATAGCTCCATTCTCCATTCTGATAACTGTAGGTCTGTGTCTGTGTCCGTGTCTCTCTCTTTCTCACGTCTTATAGTCATCTAATTGCCAAATCTTGTCAATTAAACCTTCATTACCTCTCATATACAACTCTTCTCTCCTATGAAACTACCACCACCTCGGTTCAGGTACTTATTACCTTACAACTGGAATATTGTGATGTTCTACTAGGAGATTTTTCTTTCTTCTTTTCCATTCACCTCATTCTCATTCTCTGTTCAGCTCATAAACTGATCTTCCTAAAATCTGACTATGTCACTGCTCCCTTCCCTGCTCTATTGTATCTGGAATCCAATATAAAATCATCTGATTTTTAAAGCCCTTTTCAGTCTTTCTAAACCTTGGTTTTCTCCACAAACCATATAATCCAATGGTGTTTTCCTTCTTTCTATTCTTGCATAAAACACATCCTAATTGTTTGTATTTTTACACTGACTGTTCCCAATGCCTATAATTCTCTCCTTGTCTCTGTCTCCTGGTTTCCTTCAAGTTTCAGGTAAAAATCCCACCTTCTAAAGAAAGTCTTTTCTATTCTCTTTTAATGCTAGTGCCTTCTCTCTAAGACAATCTTCCTACATACATATGTATATACATGAATATGCATATACCTCATTTACATGTTATCTTCTCCTTTAGATCACAAAGTCCCTGAGGGCATTTTTTTTCTTTGTATTCCCTAATGCTTAAAACTGTGCCTTGGTAGGCATTTAATAAATGGTTGTTGTTTTGGGGAATGAGTATAAGTGTGGGAGTGAGATACTTCAGGAGTGAGAACATATACAAAAAGGCACTTTTTTGATAATTTCAGAGAAATCTTAGATTATATGACCTGAGGCATAGTAAAATTAGAACTAGGTGATTTATACAATAAGAATAATGTTTAAGTGAACCACTTACTAAATAAATATTTGTGGATTTTCTTGATTGACTATTTCCTTCTGGAGGTGATGAACTAAATTTAAAAAAGGAGATACACAGTGTTGGACCTGGTTAATATAGAAACTGATTTTGCTTGAATATACGTTTTTGTTACTAGTTTTTTATTTTTCTTTTCTAGTGAGTAGGTGAAAGGGAAAAAAAGAAACATTTGTTAATTGAAAAGGAGAATTAATAAAAGAAGTCTTCCACCTTGAATTCTTCACCTTGATGGAAAATGGAACAAGGATTAGAGATGATAACTCACATTTTTAAAATAGCAGAAAATATAGGAGAGCATTAGAGATCAATAAAAGAGAGATTAGCATTGCCCAGATAGTGAAAATACTAGAAAGGACTTAGACTGACAAAGAGAAGGCAGGAAAATCCTGTTATATCTGTGGATAATGCAGTATGATTTTCTTGATTCCTCAGTTCCTGCCTCCAATATCTCTCTAACCCTAAACCAATTAGAAACTAAGAATCATAGAGCATAGCATGAATCACAGTGCATTAAATCTGGAAGACACTTTCTAGACTTGTACAAACCATTTATTCTAGGAAAGAAGAGAAGGGAAAATGAATTTAGCAAACATCTATCTTGTACCATCCACTGAGCTAAGTGTTTTATAACTATTACCTTGCTTAATCCCCACAACACCTCTGGCAGATAGAGGTCCTATTATTATCCCCATTTTACAGCTGAGTGAACTGAGGAAGGCAAAGTTCAATAATTTATCCAGGGATGCCCAGCTGGGACATATCTGAGATCAAATTTGAATTCAAGTCTTCTTGACTTCAAGCCTAGAACTCTATCCCCTTTGCTGCTTAAATATCTTTTTGAAGACTGAGAAAATTGAGCCATAGATTGACTAAATGACTTGGCCAATATAAACTGTGGGTAGCAGATGCATTAGCCTAAAGGAACTTCTCATATAGGTGTTTCAGGTACTGCAGCAGGTACCCTGTTTGCTTCTTTACTGATTCTTCTGTTTTGAAGTTTTTAGTTTTGACACTGTTTCTTTGACTGAACTGAGTTTCCAAGGTCAGAACATGCTGTTTTGATGATGGAGAATTTAAAAATCACTATTTATTTCCCTAGGCCTTTTGATTTACATCAGAAGCCTATTGTCACAGTTCCAATACCAGAAGAAATAGAAATGTGCCAATTAAGTGATTGTTTTGCTTATCAAGGCCTCCTTGGGATATGTTGGGCAGGGAACAATTTCCTCCCTTGCTTTTCCATGAATATACATGGAATCAGACTAAGTTAACCATATCAGATCATTGACAAAAAAATGGACTGGATTCAGAGAATGTGTGTGGCAGGTGGGGAGTTGGAATGAATGTGCTCAAAGAATGTAATTTTACTTAGTGAAAGATCAACTGTCTAGTGAAATATTATTAAATGACAGTGAGATGCAGTAATTTTACCTGAGTTCAAATCCCAGATGTGACATTGACTAGATTACCTGGGTGACTGACTAAATCATTGCCTCTCCTACCCTCACTTTCCCTATCTAAACATTAAGTATTTTGAATTAGATTACTTTTAAGATACTATCTAGTTCTAAATCTGTTCTTTGAACATGATGATGGTGATGATGATGATATTGATGATTATGATGATGATAACCCCTCCCATAGATCATTATAGTTGGAAAAGACCGTAGCAACAATATGGTCCAAGTCCCTTATTTTATTGGTGAGGAAACAAAGGTCCAGAGAATGGATTTAAAATATTCCATTCATTTCATTAATGAGTTCTGGGTATGGGGAAAGAAGAATGAAAAGTCTCTGGCATTAAAGATGTTACTTTCTACTGAGATTTATTATAAATCCAGGGAAAGCAATGAGAAATGCCCTTTCAAAATATCAATTAGGTAGCAAGGGTAGGGATGGGGAAAAGAGAAAGAAGAATAGCAGCAGGAAGGAGAGAAAGAAAATGAGGAGGAAGGAAAGGTGAAGGATGAAGAAGAAAAGGGAAAAAAAACCAAGGATAAACTTCAAGGATTTACCAGATGTACTAAATGGCATTGTTTTGCCCTCTTATTTTTACTTATCTTTCAATTACTAATTGTTTGGGAAATCTAGTTCTCCTCTGATTTGGATTGATTGACCTTTCTTACCTTTGAAGTGCAGCATTCAATCAGTTCTGTTGAATCATAGGATGATGGGGTAGGCATGGTATGGTTGTAGTCAGGTGGCAGAGTGGGTAGAGCATAGAGTTCTTGGAGTAAAAAAGACTTATGTTCTTGAGTTCAGATCTGACTTCAGAAATTTACTAGATCTGTGACTTTGAATAAATGCCTTAGCACCATTTTCCTCAGGTTCCTCATATGTAAAGTGAGTCGGAGAAGGAAATTACAAACCACTTGAGTATCTTTGCCAAGAAAGTCTCAAATAGTCATGAAGTATCATTTATGACTGAAAAATCATCAACAAGGACACCAAGAAGCGTAGCGTAGTGGACTTAGTATCAGGAGCTTTGTGCTTGAATTCTAGAGAACTCTGATATTTTCCAGGTGTTGACTGTGGTTAAGTCACCTAATTTTAAAATGTCTCTGTTTTTACTTATGTGTAAACTGGGAATAATCATATTTAGGTTACTTAACTCATAAGGTGGTTATGAGGGAAATGAAGCAAAGTCATAGAATGTTGGATAAGGGAAAGACCTTGAGGCTTGACTAATTGGATATATGTTCTCCAATCTATTTTAAAGTTAGAAAAAAACAGGCTTAAGAAGGTTTAGAAACTTACTCAGCATTATATAATTGGTAAGTGGGGGAGTGGGAAGGAAAACGCCTTATAGCATGTTATGTGACTTATTCCTCCATAACCTAAGAGGTAGAAAATATTTCAGAGGTCATAGAATCTAATCCATACCTAAACCAAAATTCATTTCATAACACACCATTTAGTGTTCAGCAGTTCTTTAGGAGGTTAAGTAGAGTTGAGGATAGAGTGCTGTTCCTGGAGTCTGGAAGACTCCGGAAGATGAAATCCTAGTCACAGACACTTCTTTGCTGGGTGACTCTGAGCAAGTTACTTCACTTATGTTTGCCATATCTATAAAATAGGAAGAAAAATAACAGCCACATCCCAGGATTGGTGCGAGGATGAAATGAGATAGGATAATGTTTGGCACATAGTAAGTGCTATATAAATGATATTATCTCATCTTCATCATCACATCATCACATCATCATCATCATCATCAGTAGATGATGTTTCTCCTCAACTAGATCTAGGACCATAGATTTTTAACTGGAAGGTACCTTAGAGGACAACTAGTACTCACTGCTCATTTTAGAGATGAGTAAATGAAGATGTGAGAAGTCAAGTGACTTACCAGTGGTCATATAGCCAGTTAGTATCAGAGATTTGAAACCTGATCTTCCTGACTCCTAAGTTTAGAACTCTACCACACCATTTGTTATAAGGTCACTAAGGACAAGGACTTTATATTAAACTTTCCCTCTAGAATCTATAGCCTTCAAAGGTGCACAGAAAATATTTTAGCTGCCTGTTCCCTCTTTTCTCATAAGCACTCCAAGTGAGTGAAGCTATAGGATATAGATCTGTATAGCTGGGATTCCATCAAGTTTCCCAGCAGGCATTATTACTACCTGTCAAACATGGTCTGCATTCCCAGACACATTTAGATCTTTGGATGCTCCAGGAAGGTGCACTGACTTTCAATGTGATGCCACATGTAGATACACACCAACTCTTGTGACTGTAAGTGAAACAGCTGAAGTTACTTTGTAATCAGTTTTCTTTGCAAAAAAGGCACCATTGGGGCATGCCCAAACAGCTGTTGAGCTACAGGTCTTCTCTGCCAGAAAAGGAGCTATGTCTCGAAGGTACGCTCTTTCCAAGTCACAGAATTGATTGCTGGCAGCCCAAAGCAAAACACCACAAATTGGGAGATGTGATGCTAGGCAGATTTGCATATTCTGAATTTATTCAATGCTCCAGTGGAGAGAAAGAAAATTAAAATCCTATCCTGTTAGTGTTTTTGACCTAAATTCTCTACCAGAGAAACAAAATTAAACAAGGCATGTTAAACTGATGGAAAATTTCTTCTTTGCTTTCTTTTTTCCTACCATTCCTCTTTACTTTCTTTATTTTCTTCCACTTTTTCTCTCTCATTTTCTTCTAACTCCTTTTATCTTTCTTCTCAGCCCATGACTTCTCCCTTTTTGACTTTCTTCCTCTATGCTTACTTATTCTTTCCCCTCTCATCTCTTTTATTTTTCCCTCCTCACTTTTTCCCTTTCATCTTTCTTCATTTCTCTCACAACTTCTCTTTTTTTAGGTTTTTGCAAGGCAATGCGGTTAAGTGGCTTGCCCAAGCCACACAGCTAGGTAATTAAGTATCTGAGGCCAGATTTGAACTCAGGTACTCCTGACTCCAGGTCCGGTGCTCTATCCACAGAGTCACCTAGCCGCCCCATCGTCTTCTCTTTTTTCAGTCCCCTTCCCCATCTTTTCAGTTTTCCTTTTCTATCACAGAAAGACAAATATTTAAAAGCTGTGTGCTAGCTGGGGATATGTTAGACTAGCTGGGCTCTGAATTGAATTCTTTCTAAATTGGAACATCTTGTGATTTTTAAGTCTAGCAAATCTATATCTCCCATCCTGTCTTCTGAACTTTCAACCTTTATTCCTAACTGCCTACAATTTTTCCCCCTCCCATCTTGGCTATGCTAGTTGGGAGTCTTGCAGCTTGTCTTTTTCTCCATATTTAACTGCTCCTCAGACTTCTGGTGGTTCAGACAGCTATAATTTGGTCTCTTCCATCATACCCCACTCAACTCTCCATCTTGGAAGATCAATTTGGCCCTTGAATTCACATATTTAAAGTACTTTCAGTCTCTGAATTCTCCCTTTGATCGAATGATTACTCTCAGAAATTCCCATTTCTACTTCCTAGAGTTTTAACCAGGATGCCATTCAGACTCCATAAACTGGCAAGTGCCTTCTTTCCCTACCTCTCTTTTGGCTTTCTTTATTTGATGTTTTTCCTAATAGAATATAAGTTCTTGAGGACAGGGACTCTATTTTAGGGATTGTTATTTGTATTTGTATTTTCAGTTTTTCACACAGTGCCTAGACTTGTGAAATTCATATGCATTCTTTAAAAATCCTGATCAAATGAAACCTTCTTCATGATCCTTTCCATGCTTTTTCCTATTGGTTATCTTCTCCAACCTCATATAAGACTTTGGCACTTTCAAGTGTTTTTGTCATGTGAAATTATATATTATAGAAATCTGTGTTTTCTCACCTTTAAAATGAGAGTTTAAAATTTTCACTACCCATCAGACTTGTTTTGAAAAAAAGAGCTTTGCAAACCATAAAGCACAATTCAAATGTGCTGCATTATTATTTTTAGATGTTAGCAATATTTTAAACTTTGCCTGAACCTTGCATAGTATAGCCCTTTGTGTAAAGCAATGTTTATTTAATAAGTAAATGTGACAGCATTATTTGTGAAGTAGGTGGGTTGCTCTGATACAACCATTTTTTTATATTTTTCCAGTCTATCTGCATGACTGACAGTCTTGGAATATTACAATATCTTGGAGACAAACACTGTCAGTGACCCAAAGTGTAACAGAAAAAACATTGGGGTGGTAAAACTAGACTAGACTAGATGCAATTCCAATGATGAATAACCCAGACTCAAGAAATGGCCATAGGAAAGTGTTGAATGAGGAAAGCTGGTTGGTTAACTGTGCAATGAGAGTGAAGTCCAAGCCCTTCTCTGGTATGCATGAAATATAAGTTGACCTAGAGGAAGACATTCAGCAAGATACATGTAGGCTAAATGGAAAGCATTTCATAAATGAGAAGGCATGAATGAGTGGAATTATACCAATGGAAGATTGTACCAATGAAGTTAGATAGGTGAAGCTTGTTTGATATAGCCCTTATCCTCCCTTTTTCACATCTTCCTGCATTAGATTGCCTTCATACCCTTCACCTCTTTGGAAACATTCTTTTTCCATTTTGTCTTAAACACCAATAATAATAATAACTTTGCTTTAACATGTAATTTTTCAAAAACTAATATTAATATCCCAAGTTAGTATATCCTTTTTCTAGTTTTTCAAAATGATTTCACTTATGAGACCTCATCTATCTAGTTCAATCACCCCCACATTATACAAATGAAGAAAAAAAGCCCTAAAACTGTGACTTCCTCAAGATTCTACTGTTAATACATGGCAGAGAGTGAATTTGAATCTTGGTCCCCTGACTCCAAATTAGGTAGAGAAATTAGGGAAATGACTTATTTCTCACATCTTATAGTTAAGAACTTTCAAGTCTTTTAATTATCTAGTAACTTTACTATAATTACAGAATTGATGAGTGGCAAAGTTGTGACTTGAACCCAGGTCTCAAATCCAGATTCAGGATTTCATGTTTTTATTATTTTTTGTCATTGTTGCTGTTCTTCATAATAAAAGAAGAGCATGACATCAAACGGATGATTGTATGAGATGCACATTATGCTTATTGTAATGAGGGGAATGTTGGGTAAAGACATCCTTCTCACAGACTTTTCCAAAACCTTTTTTACCCCATGGCCTGATTTGATAGGAAACAGGACTTCTGGTGAAGATCTAGCTGCTGTGGGAGTCCTTGGCCATACTGTAATTTCATTGCTTGAAGTTACTAACAAAGAGAACACAGCAACTGAAACTCCAGTCCTGGAAAAAACAGTCTAAAATGATTTTGTTTTTGAAGGTTCTTAGAAAGAGAAGCCCCAAACCACATAGTCCATGGGGGAATCAGTGCCAGAACTTTTGAAGGGCTCTTCAACCTCTCTTTAAGAAGGGAACTCCACTTCATCATCATTTAACACTCATGTCACAGTTTAGGTGGGAGCCTTGTCACAACTGGCAAAGTTCTGCCTTTCATTAGGAAAGCAGCTCATGCATATTCAGGATTATGCAAATGAAAATATGTGCCCCTAACTAGAAGGAAGCTAATAACTTATAATAACTGCCTCTGGCATTTTTAATGCTGCTGTATCTTCATTAAGTAGTGGGGAAAGAGATTTTTTTTTTTTTTGGATCCCAATTCTGCCTGTTTGCTTCTATTAGCAGATAAAATTGTTGACTTTTATTTTTTAATAATATTAGCTTCAATATTTGTAACTTTTCCTGACCAAGATATTGAGTCAATAATTGTTCAAATAAAATAAATTCAGCATCTCTTTATCATCATCACCATCATAGCTAACACTTAAATAGCACTTTAAGATTGACCAAGTATTTTGAATACTTTTTTCTAACTGTCAGAGAAATATATATGAAAGAAACGTTAAGAATCATCTAGTTCAGTGCCCTCACTTTATGGATGGGAAATGAAGAACCAAGGGAGAAATTGATGTCAGAGCTAGGATTTGAAATATAGGGTTTCAGGGCCAATACTTTTCCTTTATAAAATACTTCCTCTCATCTTTTCCATGTATCATACATTTTTATCTCCTATACATAATTTGTTTGTACCTGGTTGCTTTACCCCATTGGACTGTGAATTTCTTGAGAATAGACTGTCTTCTACCTTTTTTGTTTGAATCTCCCAAGCATAGAACAGAACTTACAAATAGGAGGCATTTAATCAATGCTTTTGACTAATCCTTTTAGGGAAGATTAAAAAAAAACACTTCTTAAATTAAATATTTTATATACTGATGTGATAGAAGTGTGTCCAGTGGAGGAAGTGTCTGTATTTCTTCTATCAAATCTATCAAAGCATCTAACACAAGCAATACAGCTAAAAACAAAACAAAACAAAATACTGAAGTCACCATATCTCTGGGATCAGAGAGGATCTTCTTGCACTTTGTTCACTGAAAAAATAAAGAGAATCATAGAATGTCAGAAGTAGAAGGGAAAATAATATTCATCTAATAAGTCCCTAATATTCTTTCATCTTCATTTTATAGTTGAGGGAACTTAACCCAGACAAAAGAAACAAGTTGGACAAGATCACATGGCTACAAAGAGTCAAGAATGACAAGTGAGAAGTGGTCTTCTTTTTCTAAACGCTCTTCTGTATGTGTCATTTTAAAATTAACTTCAGGACAGTAGTTCCTTAGAGTGTAGTTATTTTTCAGGGGAGAGAAATGGGGGGGACCAAACTAGTGGTTATGCTCTCAACTCTAGAGTTTAGAGGTTGAACAAGGGATCTTTTATGAGTGTCTATAACTTGTATCACTTGAAACTTTAATGGTCTCATAGAATAGCATAATGTCAGAATTGGAAGGGACCTCTGAGACGTCATGATCAGTTTGTACCTGATCAAGAATCACTCCTCAGGGGCGGCTAGGTGGTGTAGTGGATAAAGCACCAGCCTTGGAGTCAGGAGTACCTGGGTTCAAATCCAGTCTCAGACACTTAATAATTACCTAGCTGTGTGGCCTTGGCCAAGCCACTTAACCCCGTTTGCCTTGCAAAAAAAAAAACCTAAAAAAAAAAGAATCACTTCTAAAGAATTCTCAACTTTAAAATAGTGAAACTATTCTATTTTTTTTGGGGGGGGGTCTTTTATTTTATTTTATTTTTGACAATTATATGCAAAAGAGCTTTCAACATTCATCCTTTTGCAAGTCTTTGACTTTCACATTTTTCTATTAACTTCCCATTTCTTCTCACTCCCCATGGTATAGATATAGATTGTTCATGTATAATCATATTTAACATATTTTCATATTAGTCATGTTGTGAAAGAGGCAGTAAAACTAAATGGAAAAAACATGAGAAAGAAAGGGAAAAATATTAAAGAAGTTTTAAAAGTGAACATATGTTTTTCTCTGTATTCAGATTACATTAGTTTTTCTCTGGTTGTGGATGGCAATTTCCATAATAGGTCTCTCAGGACTGTCCTTGATCACTAAACTGCTGTGAGGAACTGTCTGTCATAGTCAATCATCTCACAATATTTTGGTTATTATCTATAATGTTCTTCTAGTTCTGCTCATTTCACTCAGCATTAGTTCATGCAAGTCTTTCCAGGCTTTTCTCAAGTCCAGTAACTCATGATTTCTTACACAATAGTATTCCATAACATTCATATACCATAACTTGCTTAACCAGTCCCCAGTTGATTGACATGCACTCAATTTCTAATTCTTTACCACTACAAAAAGAACTTCTATAAATGTTTTTTGTCCATATGGGTCTTTTCTTTTTTTAATTATCTCTGGGATACAAGCTATGCTTCTTGGGCATAATTCCAAATTCCATTTCAGAAGGGTATCAATTTATAATTCCAATTTATAATGCTCAATGCTGCGCCTATGTTTCAGGTCCTGCTTTCTGAGATGGAGTTGGGACTCTCACTGATGGCTTGCTGTACCATGGTTTTGTTGAACCTGAGCTTTACTGTGACTAAGTATTTCCCACTGGCTTCCCAGCTGGGAAGACTATGCTGGGTTATACTCCCCTTTTACCACATGACAAAGAACTTTTATGAAATTTCTCCAAGGTATCCCAAGTTGGAAACTTGTTTCACTCTGTTTTCCTGTTGGTTTTTGTCACTTTAGGGTCTGCTTAGAGACTTTATCCAAAATTGTTTCAGAAAAATCTCAGGGAGTTTCCTAGCCTCATGCCACCATCTTGCCTCTGCCTGGGAAGTTAGGTACTACTAGTTTCTAAGGGGATTTATTCTAAGTTTAAAGTAAAAAAATATAAAGATCTAAGTGCTAAGAATTTTTTTCCCTCCCACTCCCAAAGATAAAGATGAAATGCATCTCTATGCAGATTCTATTTATGGTTATGACTTGTGCTCCCTGAGTCAAACAAATCAAATTACTTGAAAAAAGTTATCACATCTTTTTAAAGTCCTCCATTGTCTAGGCTACATTTCCTATTCAATCTTTGTATTTTTGAGGTCCTTAGACACTCTAATTGTCTTCCTCTGGATGAATTTTAGCTTATAGATTTTCTTCCTAAGAAGTGGCACCAATTTTTTTGAGATGTGTAAACTATTCATAATATTCAAGGTGTAGTCAGGCCATGATAGAGGAGAATGGGACTCTTATAATCCTCATTCTGAACTACATTATACTCAATAGAGATAGAATTGGAATTGACCTCAGCACCCATCCAAAAGTATATCTGACGAAGAAGCTTTTCTATGATATCTAAACCAATTTGTTGTCCAACACACCCTGATGATTTCTAGGATCTTCTAAAGTACCTCAATCTGCTTTTCATTCTTTTTTTTTTTTGTGAACAAAAATCCTATTTCTTTTCCTTCTACCATTTTTTTTATTTAAAAAAGGACAATAAACTAAAAATGCATTGTGGAACAAAAATAAACTCCTACATTGACTATATCCAAAAAACAGTTTTGTCCCAATCTATAGCCTATATCTATCAATTCTTTATTAGGTTGTAGGTAGCATATTTCATCATGTGTGTTCTGGAATTGTGACTGGTCATTGTTTAGATCAGAGTTCTTAGGTTTCTTCAAAGTTGTTTATATGCACATAATTGTTAGTATTGTATAAATGATTCTCCCAGTTCTCTTTTCTTCTCTACATTAGTTCCTACAAAGCTTACTAAGTTTCTCTGATGCCATTACCCTCGTCATTCCATGTATCAGAATAATATTCATATTACATCATTTGTTCAGTCATATCTTAATTGATAGCAGCCTCCCTTTCCACTCAATGTAATCTACAATCACATGATTAATTCCATGTCATTCATTGTCTAATATTGAGCTTAGTATCTACTAAAAACTAACTTTTTCCAAAGCACTAAAGTGGGTGGAACATTGGGCTTGGTGTCAAATCTGGTTTCAGATACTTACTACATGTTTTACCTTGGTTATACAACTTTATCTGTTAGATTGTTTATTCAACTTTAAAATGGGGATAATAATCATACCCAGCTTCTAGGGTTGCTGTGGCAATCAAATAAGATAACATTTGTAAAGTACATATCTAGGACATAGTAGGTGCTTAATAGATGCTTAATTTCTTCCTTTACTTTTTTCCCTCTCAGAAACTTATTAAAATTCTACAAACATTCCATACTGAATTAACGGAACTTGATACTTTAACTTCTGGATTGACTTACAAGGACCATTCTAGGCTTTCATAGAAATCACTAAAATTTAATTTTTTGTTGTTAAAATTCATTTTCCCTGAGATCAATGATACCTTAGATATGTATTCACCAACCACCATAGGAAATGAAATTATCTTCACTTTTTAACAGCTAGTTAGCCATAAGGGTAGGAAAGTGAGCTCTACCATAATTTCTGAGAGCAATAGCTCTGGTGAAATTAATAATAATAGTAACAATGATATTTAGGGTGCTTTAAGGTTTGCATAGTATATAATTCTACCATTTGATCCTTATATGATCCTATAAGGTAAGTATTGTTATTTTTTTTTTAATTTTACATATGAGGAAATTAAGACTCAGAAAGCTTAATATACTTTACCAAAGTCATAGAACAGGTCAGTATCTGAGACAGAATTAGAATTCATCTCTTCTTGGTTCTAAGTCCAGCTAGCTAAATTCTAACTTCTATGGCAAGCTGCCTTACAAGAACTCCTTTCAAGGAGGAATTGACAACTCTTTAATTCTCTTTGGAAGCTGTACCATACCAGATAAGCAAGGACTCTGGGAAAAGTGGAAAGGAATGGAATTATAACTTCTCTCTTTTTTTGTTAAGTATTTTTTTTTGCAAGGCAATGGGGTTAAGTGACTTGCCCAAGGCCACACAGCTAGGTAATTATTAAGTGTTTGAGGCTGGAATTGAACTCAGGTACTCCTGACTCCAGGGCCGGTGCTCTATCCACTGTGCCACCTAGCTGCCCTGGATTATAACTTCACAGAACCTAGAACTCAAAAGATAAAGCCAGTGTCATGAAATAATTCATGATTATTGCTGTCCAAGTGATTGGGACAATAATTATTAAGCTTCCAAATATGAAATTAAAATTTTCTAGTTCCCTTTTCAGCAATTAAAAATTATTGAGTATAATCACATTTGGATCAATGTGGGTCCTTGTATCATGCTTTCTATAATACAAATTAAGGATATTTTGGTTAGCATTAATTTTACGAGGACATTTCTTTTTTGTAAATACTAAGTACCTGAGAGTATCTTTCCAAAGAACTGACAACCTACCTTTACTCAGAATTTAGCACAGTGATTGCCTCGTACATATGTAGGAATCCCAATTTGAAATGCCTTTTTTCTCTTAAAGATTATACTAGTGTACAGCTCAGTCCTGAAGGTCTGACCAAGTTATGATGAATGAACTGCAAGTCTGTAGTTTATGGATAGCTTAAGTGGAGTCAAGAGATGTTCAACATTAGAAGACCAAACACCTGCTAATGTATTTATTTTTGCATAGCAATTTATAAGTGATTTCTATTATTGTCAAGAAATATGATCTGGGGAACTACTAAGGTAAAGAGGAGATGTCAGCACTGATAATAGTTCTTGAAATGCTGTTCTTTAGTTTATTATGGAAACTTTGCCTTTAAGATGAAAGGAAGTATGGGGCAGCTAGGTGGCGCAGTGGATAGAACACCGGCCCTGGAGTCAGGAGTACCTGAGTTCAAATCCGGTCTCAGACACTTAATAATTACCTAGCTGTGTGGCCTTGGGCAAGCCACTTAACCCCATTTGCCTTGCAAAAAACAAAAAAACAAGATGAAAGGAAGTGAATATCAGGCTTTATTATCAGAGGTAAGATCATGATCTTTTCCTTAGTCATATATCTCCTTTTCTCAATATCAAGTATATCATAAAGCATGGAGATACTGGAGATAGTGTTTATTGTAATGGAAGATGCCCTGTAGAGGATCCAAATAGCAGAACTGCCTATTGAAGCTAAGGATGTAGAAATGTTCTAATTTGTCTATTTTATTTCCTTGAACCAATTCAATCTGTCCATGCAACACTTTTTCCTCTATGAAACTACAGTTAATAAAGAAAGTCTGGCCAGATAACCACATTGAAAAACAAAATGAATGAATACATATACATATTTATAATTTATATACACACATATATGTATTACAATAATTATGATAACATTTAGATGAATGTCCAGTGATTTAGTCCCTTAGTTTTTGTACCCAATTTTGCTTATTTATAGATACACATGTGGCTCTGTTTATATGTGCTTTGAACAAGTACATAAAACAGATGAGAACAGAGAGAATTTATTAAAACACTTACTATAGGTAATCTTGTTATTCAGTTGTTTCAGTTGTGTTCAAATCTTTATGATCCCATTTGAGATTTTCTTGGCATAGATGGGGAGTGGTTGCCTATTTCCATTTCAGTTCATTTTATAGATGAGGAACTGAAGCCAAAAGCACTAACGACTTGCTTAAAGATCCGAGTCCAGATTTGAACTTAGGAAGATGAATCTTCTTGATTTCAGTTCTGATATCTTGTCCACAGAAACACTACAGTTTAGTCACTGTAGATAATAATAATAGTTTATAATAATGGCTATAATTTCTATGGTGTTTTAAAGTTTGCAAAATAATTTACAATTATAATCTCATTTGATCCTCACAACTACCATGAAAGGTAGATGCAATTACTATCCCCATTTTACAGAAAAGGAAACTGAGGCAGGCATACGTCAGAAGGCACACCTATAGCTAATAATGTCTGAAGACATGAGCTCAAGTCTTTCTGACTCCAAAATTTCTTCTCTAGATGGGGTGTAAGTTTTCAGGCTAGTCACATTTTGAAAACTGCATAGTACTTTCAATTGCTTCAAAATCCCCTCTATTTAACATCAGAATTCTCCCAGAGTTGTGACTCAGTTTTGAATAAGAGAGCATCATATCCTCAGAAGAGTGAAATTTTCCTGTTACCTAAAAGGTACATAAAAAGAAACAGTGATTACAGGTAGGCTGTAGCATATTAACGGTGATGATTTGTAAGTCAAAAGTGGCACAAAAGACATAATCAGGAATATGGGGAAATGAACAGAGCAAATTGTATTTGGAGTCAGAGAATTTATGTTCAAAAATTCCTTGCTAGTTATAGTCATTGTCACTTTGGACAAGTCATTTCACCTCAGTAGGTATCAGTTATTAGGATCAGTTAGATGTCTCAGTGACTAGAACACTAGTCTTGGAGTTAGGAAGATCTAAGTTCAAATCTGTTCACATACACTTATTAATTGTGTGTCACTGGGCAAGTCACTTAACCTCTGTTGACCTAGGAGGCAGCTAGGTGGCTCAGGGGATAGAGCACTGGGACTGGAATGGGAAGTTCAGTTATTTTTCTGTTGTGTCTGACTCTCCATAACCCTAATTGAAATTTTCTTGACAAAGATACTGGAATAGTTGGTCATTTCTTCCTGTAATTCATTTTAAAGATAAGGAAACTGGAACAAACATAGTTAAGTCACTTACCCAGAGGAGTCAGGAAGACCTGAATTCAAATTCAGTTTCAGGCACTTAAAAACTGTAATCCTGAGTAAATCACGCAATCTCTGTTTACCTTAATCCACTGAAGAAGGAAATGGTAAACAATCAGATTCTTGGCAAAGAAAGACCTATGGACTGTATAGTTAATTAGGATAATGAAAGTGTTAAACATGACTAAATGACTGACAACAAAGGTCTCTTTTTCTCATATGTATAAAGAGAAGGTCGAACTAGGCCCTTTTGAGGTCCCTTCCAATCCTAAATGCAGGAATAAAATGGAAAGCTGAATGGAAATAAAGGATGACAGATGGAGAGCCTAAAAGTTAAATTGGCATCTTCAGATTAATAAAACAACCAAAGGAAAAATGTGCATGATTTTTATTTATTTATTTGATAATTTACCTATTTATTTGTTTATCCTTATAATACAGGTGGATCATATATATATATATATATATATATATATATATATATATATGTATATATGGAATTTATAGAAAAGAAGATAGTCAAGACTTCCACAGCATATACATGTAGGAATTGAGAGCTGCATTAGGGGAGAAATTATTTAAATTGATGAATTCTTGGTTCTAATTCATAGCTACACATTTCATAATATATTACTTTCATAGATTATACTATAGACAAATTTTATACTCTAATAAAATGTAATCTAAGGTAGCTAGATGGCACAGTAAATGGGCCTGGAGTCTGGGCTCAAACACTTAATAGTTTTCTGACCCTGGGAAAGTCACTTAACCCTTTTTGCTTCTGTTTTTTGTCTATAAAGTGAGCTGGAGAAGTAAATGGTCAACCATTCCAGTATCTTGCCAAGAAAATGCCAAAAAAAGTAGGTAAGAGTTGGATTTGGCTGAAACAGCTCAACAACAGCAACTTCAGTTGGAGAAAGTGGTAAAGAAGTCAGAACTACTAGTTAACTATCAATCTCTTGGAAGGCTTAAAGGTAGGTAGTATGATGTGAAAGAAGAAGGGTCAGAAACAATTCCTTGTGCTTGGATTCCTTCATTAAATCCAAGGAGCAGAGGGTGATTGGTACCAGAGTTTTCCATATGGTCAGAGTCAGGTAGGAATTTTATACCTTTTATTTACAGAGTACAGTCACTCAAGACTCAGGCTTCCTGTCACCCTTGGACTTCTTAGAAATTCTTTTGCTGACATAACTTTTTTTCCTTTCTATTTTTTCCCAATAAGCTGTTTAACCAATTAAAAAAAATAACTCAGTAGTTATCCCGTAATTATATTAACATAACTATCAGTGATTAATTGATACCTTCCCATTCACCCTTCTCTTCATAGTCTCTCCTTTGTCAGATATTTGGAGTTTATTTGCATCAAAACAAGGTATCATCAGATGACATTAAATACATTACCAATTCTGGCTGAATCTCTGGAAATTTCAAAAGACTATAGTGTCAAGCAAGTCCACCCCCTTATATGTAAAATGTTGCAATTTAATGTTTTATCAGTTGTGTTGATATTTAATTTTAACTTTTAAAATGAGTATTAAAAGTAAAATAATATCTCTGTCAGCATGAAGTTCTGTGTTATTTTGGAAGTCACAGTGGATAAGGCTTGGGGAAGATTCAAAAGTGAAATAAAAGCCAAGAAGACATATTATCTATAAAATACTTTGAACAAAACAAGATACATCTTTGATTAGACTTTCTTGGGCTGGTGAGGTGAATGTTAAATCTATACTTCCAATATAATATCCTGCAGATGGGAAGAAAGTCTGAATCTTGCTAGGCTTAGCTAAATTTATTTATCTGTCAAGGGGAGAATAATTGCATTATCTAGATCTATATCCATAAAAGAGCAGTGCTGGTGTGAGCAATGGACACCAAATAATCTTCAGATTTTGTCATGAGACCTTGGATTTGAAGTTAATTATTCTTAGTTCTAAAATCATATCACAACTCTAATCTAATTAGTGAAATTAGTATACTGAAAAGATTATTTAGTCAAATTTGCTCTGTTCAGTAATTCTCAGTGCTTCAATGAGTCAATTTGATTTTGCTTATCTTAGTAAATAAATCAAATATACAAAGTCCTTGTTTGTGTTTTTAGAATGTAAGTGATAATTCAGTAATTGGTACTAAATACTGTAACTGGTCTCAGATTACACCTGATAGTGGCAAGATTTGTGGAGGTCTGAGACAACTTAACCTCAGTTAATAAACTTTAGGGAAAGGGAGGAAGCCCAGGTCAGATAGAGCATTTATTCTGGAGAATGAGGAACTAGTAGGAGTTAAGAAGTGTTGCTCCAGGGCATTTTATGGTCAGTACTTGAGATGTTCAATGGGAGAACAAGAAAAATCATTTCTGTGGATGAGGACAGAATTTAAGTCCTAGAAGAACTATGACAGGGGAAATGTATAGCCTTAGTGCTAGAGGAGATGGGGCAGTGAGGATGGGATATAGGCACAAAATGGAAAGATATAACCCAGCAATTAGAACTGGAGTACAAATTCAAGATGGAGCCAAAAGCACAGTTCCAAACCTAAGGAAAACTTACCTGAAATTGTCAAAACAATAATAATGGACAACTACAATGCACTTTGATTGGGCATAGAGCAGGTGTTCAAAGAATTTTTGTTGTTCGTTGATTGGTTCATGAATTTTGGAGCTATAGTGTTCTTAATATTTTAAATCATGATTCCTTTTGGAAGTCTGGTAAAACCTATGAACTCAAACTAATGTTTTTAAATAGATAAAATAAAACATATAGAGTTATCAAATAAGCCAATCATATTGAAATTCAGTGATAAAAATATTTTTAAAATATCTTATTCACAAACACTAATTAAGAATCTCTGCTTTAGTTCAATCTCATAATTTTGCAGAAGTGGAAACTGAATCTTAGAGGAGAGGAGGAACTTGCTCAGAACAGTGGCAGAGAACCTTGGATCCACCAATCTATGAAATAAAAGAGCACATTCTAAAATTTAAAAAACGGAATTATTTGCAAACCAATCCCATTCCTTGCACTAAAGTGAATAACTAAGATTATTTTTCTAATAAATCTCCATTTTGAGCCAAATTTGGATGTGGAAAGGTGAAAGTGATACCACAGGGCAGGAGGGAAACAACAGATATCTTCCCTTCAGTTTTGGGAGAGCCTTAACACTTATTCATCATGACTGTTGAATAAAGTTCCAGTTAGGTCATTTTCTACCCTGAAAGTCTGCAAGGTTATCAGATCTGGAATTATCTGATGCTTATTTTAACATGTAAGGTCAGAAAACAGCACAGCCATGAATTTAGATGTAAAGTTTGTCTAAAATATTCCTTATCCCTTGTAAGGGATTATTTCCTCCTCTTTTCTCTTTTAGGTACATAATAGGAGGGCAGCTAAGTAGTGCAGTGGATATAGCATTGGTCTTGGGGTCAGGAGGATGGGAGTTCATATCTGATCTCAGACATTTGACACTAGCTGTATGACCTTGGACAAGTCACTTAAATCTAACTGACTTATATATTCAGGGCATCTCCAGTCATTCTGATTAATATATGGCCATTGGATCCAGATAGCTCTGGAGGAGAAAGTGAGCCTGATGACTTAGTATAGCCTCCCCCTACCCACTCAAATCCACTTAATGTACTTGTCGTGGCATCACCTCCCTGATATTATGGCCTTCTTTTAAAATGAAGGACAAACATTACACAGTAAGAGGGACAGTTCTCTTTTCTCCTTCCCTGCCAGAAAAAAAAAGTGATTTCAAAAGAGTCTCATTAGTCATTTTCAATTTAGGGCAAATTTTAACCTTAATAACTCTCATACCAATTCTCTTTTGGCCAACAGTAAATCAGGGTCTCTTTACTGAAGTCAAAATTTTTGGAACAATTATTTAATTTGAATTATTCTCTAGTATTCTTTCCACTCTTCCTTCTCCTCCCCCCCAACCTAATTACCAAAATATGTTTTCTATGGTAAAAAAAACAAACAAACATATTCATCCTAGAACTTCCCTTAGTGCTTAGGACCTCCTCATCCTGGAATATCCAACAATCCCTGAACTCTTCTCTATGTGGACTATCTCCTTAGTAAAAAGCCAATCCTTCCTCCCACTGGTGAGTTACTCTTGGGTCCTCTATGTTGTGGAGGAGTCCAGGTTGGCCTTCATTCTCCTCCTAGATATACTTTTTACCTAGACTTTAAAATCACGACTCAGCAGTTGTCTCATTCTGGAATTTCCCTCCATATCTGGAGAATCCTTGCTATGGTATGTTCAATGATAATTAAGAGAATATCCCTCAATAAGATTTAACTCCTCTCATTAGTGAGTTCCTTCTAGGCCCTCCATTTTGCAGAGAGATCCAATCTGGCCTTCATTCCAATCTGGACCTAATTACTGGACTAGGGACTTCAAGACCATGCCTCCACACCAGACACTTTCAACCTCTCTCCTCTCTCTGCACTTTTAAACTGCTTTCTGTGTGGTTGTTTTTCATCATTTGAATGTCTCTACTTGAGGTCACTGACATTATTTCTATATTCTTGTATTTGTATCCTCTATACTTGGCCCAGAGTTAGCACCAAATAAATACTTCTCTCTCTCTCTTTCTCCCCTCCTCTCTTCCCCCCTCTTTTCCTTTGTGCCTTCTTTCCTTCCTTCCATATGAATCCTTTGCATAAAAATATTCTCCCCATCAGAAAAAATACAAAATTCCTATATAAATTTCTTCACTACCTGATACCAATCTATCTCTTAAGCCATATTTCACACAATTCTCTGTCATCTATTTTATATTCAGAGTGAGCTACCTCTTGAAGCAATCCACTTGAATTTTGGATAGTTTTAATTGCTTCTCTCTAACTTCTACCCATTGGTTTTTGAGCACTGTAATACCATTTAGAGAAAGTCTAGTTCCACTTCCAGGAGACAACTTTTCTAATATTTTAAGATAGCTATGACTCCCCTATTCTATTCTCCAGACTAAATATAATATTCAGTTAATCTTCATATAGCATGGTCTAAAAGCCCTTCACCGTCATTCTTGTATTGCTCTGGATGCTCTCCAAATGGGCAATGGCCTTCCCAAAAGGAAGAATGCCAAACCAAATACAATCCTAACATTATGCCTGTTAATGCAATCCAAGAACAAATAAGTTGTTTTGTCTGCCATATTATACTAGTGATTCACATTGGACTTTCAGCATACTAATACCCTAAGATATTTTGCAGACAAATTGCTCTTATAAGTTCGACTATTTAAAATTTAAAGTTCTACATTTATCCCCTTTGAATTTCAATTTATGACTCATTTTTAGTGTTCAAGCATATCATATACTGATTCTGTGTTCAATGTTCTTCCTTCCCTCATTGTGATAGCTCCAAATTTGGTAACCTTTTATGTCTGTATTCAACTCACTGATAAGAAATGTTAGCTAGCACAGAGCCAAGTTCAGATCCTTGAACTCCACTGTAGACCTCCTGTCTAGATGACATCTAATTATTAAAGACTATTATTGTAGTCTTTCCATCAAATCAGTTACAAATCTATCTAATTTTAACATTATGTATCTTATAGTTCTCCATCTTTTTTTTTTCACAAAAATAACATGAAATGCTTATACAGAAGTATCCCAGTACAAAAAGATAATATGTCCCCTTGTTTTTCCCCTTTTCTACTCATCTTATATGTGAGAATCATTTGGGAAAAATGGTATTGACCTTTATCACTTGATACAGCAGACATATAAAATAAGTGAGAATTTGGGCTTTATGAAGCCTGTAATATATAACCCCAGGCTCTAGTGATTTCAAAAAAATGCCTTACAGGGAACTAGAATTGTGCCTTTCATCTCTTTGAAGGGCATCCATGAACAGACATTGAAAATTGCCATAATCTGTCAAATAGACATACAATTGTAAAGTCATTTCAAAACACACATGGTCATGTAGGAAAATGAATTTTGCTAGGTCATTGTTCCTAGTTACAGCCAAGAATAAGAATTCAATGGAATCTAGAAAACATACATTATTCTTTATCTAAGTACTGGAATACCTTGCTTCCAAAGACACTTATTTGATTATTTTCCTTCTATTAGAATGTAAACTCTTTGAAGGCATAGGAATTATGTTTTTTGCACATTTGTAGGCTCCCCCCAATCTTACAATTAAACTCAATTTGGTTCCTCAAGCACTTGTTAAAGACTTCTTTATGCCAAGGAGTCTGTTTAGCATTTGATACATGAAGATAAAAATAAGAATAGCTCCTATGCTCAAGAAGGTTACATTCTTCTGGGGTGGCATTCATGTAGACATAGATAAACACAATTACTTATAAAAAGTCAATGTAAAGTATATTTTGGGGGAATCTGAAGACAGAGAGGTTAAGTGATTGGCTCGGAATCAGAGCAATAATAACCACTGGAAGAATTTGAATCTGAATCTTTCTTTACCGGTTCTAATGCTCTGTTACACTCCACTCCACCAAAAAAAAAAAAAAAAGAGTAAAGGAAGAATTCTTTCAACTAAAGATTCTGGGAAACGACCCTTCAAGGAAACTGTACCTGATCTTATTATCTCAAAGACTTTCTTCTTTTATAAACCTTTTATAAACTACAGTTGGAAGTGATTTCCCCCTACCTCAAGATTTATATTGTTCTCTGTATCTTTCTTATGCACATTTGTAATATCCTAATTTCTTTCGTGTTCCAACTGTATGGAATGCACTGCAGCCATGACAAGGTATAATTATCACAGCTTAAGTTGAGGTAATTCTTGAGAAGAAAAGACATGTTCCAAAGTTGTCATCAAAGGGAAAAAAAGTGGGAAGTTATCCCAAGTGATGACATAGTGTACCAGATAATCAAATTGAGGAGCTTGTAAACAGGTAAGGATGGGAATTTGTCACAGTGGGGAGTCACCTTGAATTTAGGGAAGGAGAATGGAGGGCATAGTGCCTTAAGGTTATTTTTGTTTATTTCCTCAGAGACTAAAATTGTTTTTACTGGTTATTGGGTATGAAATAAGTGCTCATTAAGTGATTACATGAATGAATCAGGTTAGCACATGGTCAATCATCTCCTAAGAGTATTTCAATGAACAGGAAAGGATAATTAATAATGAATATTATTCAATAATATGTCAAAAGTCTTTGGCTAAAAATGCCCCATTATCATGTTAATTATAGTCTTAATAAGGTTCTTGTTCATTTGCTAACAAATCAATGTTAGCCCAGCCCTGGCTGAATGATCACAAACTTGGAATTAAGGACCTAGTCCCTCTTGAAGTCATCCATTCCATTTTGATCAATTGCTATTTTTAGGAAATTTTCATTTTTTCTTTATAGTGAACCTTCAATATTTATTTTCCTTTCTAGAGTTTCCATTGACTTTTATCAACTTGCATCACACAGAATGTTGGAGCTCATTTCCATGTCACAGTCTTTCAAATATTTGTATATGACTTTCATATCCCTTCCCTCAAGTTTCCTATTTTACATGCTAAACATATCTAGTTATATCAAGAGGTTGTCATAAAGAATTAAATTAAATTCAACAAACATTTATAAAGCACATGTTATATGCAAGACATTATTTCAGGCAACTAGGAAATGGGGACACAAAAGCAAAGGTGAAACAGCCCCTCTCTGTCCTGAACCCCACTGGAGTAACTCTACTCTGAGGTTCACTCAATGATGTGTGATTTCTTGTTTGGAATTCTTAGATCAGGAGAAAGACCAGTCATTGCTTACTTTCCATTTGCTTGTTTTCTGCTTAGTTCCACTTTTATCTAGGATGTTTGGCCCTAACACAGGTACTCTACATTTTCCCCCACTCCCTATCCTGGCACAGTGCCTGTTTCTCTCTCTCTCTCTCTCTCTCTCTCTCTCTCTCTCTCTCTCTCTCTCTCTCTCTCTCACTGTCTATTTCTTTGCTGTTTCCTTTTCTGATTCATCACCTATCTTCTACTTCTAAATAAGGGGAACTACTTAATACTGTCATGGGTCCTTTCTCTTTGCTTGTCTCTCTCTCTACTCTCTGATAGTGATGTCCATGACTCCTACACATTACATTATCCCTCTGCAACTTATGCTGTATTTATAAATGTTTAAATTTCTCTCCTGAAATACTAACTGTCTGCTAAATGTCACCACCAGAATCTCCTACAGGCAGCACAAACTAGTATGTGTAAAATATGTCATCACCCTCCCCCCTTAAATCTGCCAAACTATTTCTATGGTGAAATAGTCACCTAAATTCTAAATCTTGAGTCATTTTTGAGTCTTCCCATTTTCCTTCCCCTCCACATCCAATCGATTGTCTATTCTATCTTTTCATCTCTTGTAGCCATATCATTCTTTTTAATAACATAGCCACCACTCTAGTGTTGTCTAGTACCTAGACTGTTGCAGCACTTCCTAAATGGTCTCAAAATTTAATCTTCCTCTTTTAAATCCACCATTCACATAACTGTCAAAATTATCTTCCTAAGACACATAATCACTCCCCTATCCAATGCTCTCTGATGGCTCCCTATGACCCTCAAACAAAATAGACTCTTTTGGCTTGAATTCAAATTGCTCCCCAAACCAATTCCAAACTCTTCCTCTTTCTGCTTAATTTCACTTATTTCTCCCACATATGTTCTCTATTAAAGCCTTATTTAGCTACTAGCTGTTTCCTAATCTAATATATCATTTTCCACCTTTAAACATTAACATACTCTTTTTTATTTCCACTTTATAGATTCTTCATCTGCCCTAGGAATCAGATCAAGTTTTATCTCCTATAAAACTTTCTCTAATCTCCCTCATTCTCATTATCTTCTCTCTTTCCTCCTAAAATATTTTATCTTACCTTTGTTGTACATCCTCCTATCTTGTATCATATTTATGTAAATGATTTATGCCTCATCTACTATTCACCTCAGTAGAAAATAATTTGGGAGGAATGAGAGAGAATAGAGATGAGAGAAATAATTATTCGGGGTACAGTGTGATCAATAGTGTAATAGTGTCCAATTCTACAAAAGAATTCTTAAGAATTGAATAATGCCATTGCTTTTGGTAAATGAGAAATTAAAAACTGAAAATAGATCTAGGTTTAAATCCACATCTTACATTTACTATCTCTGTCACCCTTGATAAGTAGTATACTCTTTTAGGGTCTCAGTTTTTTACACCTGTAAAATGGTTATATTGATTTGCAGTACCTACTTCATATATTTGTTGAGAAATGTGATTTTCAAACCATAAAGTGCTGTAAAGCTATTAGTTATTATTATGATTACTGTTATACTGGCAATGTATGGGTTATTGTACCCACATAGAGATTCTCTCATCTTTCTTTCTAATCTTAGACTTCAGTCCTCCCCATTTTTTACATTAACTGTTTCTTCTCAGAAAATGTAATAGAAGATATGGGGGCGGTAAAGAAAAAAACATAATTCAATTAATGTGTAATCAAAAGACAAGGCCTCATGTTGTGTGTCTTATTTGGAAGCAGACTCATCAGTTGGGTGCTAATCCAAGAAAATGCCCTGATTTAGAAAATTAATGCATTATAGGAGGAGTTCATATAGAGAGTGATAAATTAGTGGAATCATAGAAATTCCTTTTCTGAGAAACCAAGTTGCATAGAGAGGAAAGATTTGATTTCTGTGAGAGATTTGTCCCTAGACCTGAACTGAAAAGAGTCATGAGTAATTTGTTGAACTCGTGACCTAAGTTATACCATAAGGAAAAAATTTTATACTATAAATTTAGTTGTTGTCTTTTAAAACAACCACCTAGGAAAGTCATTTCAAAGTGGAGCTAGATCTAAATAGTTCTCATGTTTAATGAGCTGGATAGGGTTAAGGCTGCTTGGAGGTAGACAAATATCAGCAATTGCTTGGTATAGGTCTAGGTCTTCTGTCTGTGTTAGAAAAGGAGATGCTGGGAAGAATCATCCTTTGGAGTCAAACTAGATATCTGAAATAGCAGGAGAATTGCTAATAGGGAAGAATGTGAACCCTGAAAGGCAGAATCTGAAAATAACAGACAAAATTCATCAATTGCCTTGATTAATGAGAACTAGGTTCAAGTCTCTGCCATTATTTAGATATTTGACCCTGCACAAATCAATTTTCCTATCAGTTTTTCTCCATATGTACAATAAGGGGGCTTTGAGAAAATTATCTCAATTATCTCTCTATAACCTCATATTTAATGATGGCACAATTTTGTGATCCAGGGAATTCACTTTCTTTTCGAGAGTGATATTCTTGTCTCCTGTGGAGTTGTCAAGACTATACCTACACACAAAAAAAGAATAGAAATTTCATGTATATCTTTAGTATCTGTACAGGACTACTATTGTTTTTTAATATGAACTTTGCCAAAACTGCTTAACTCCTAATCCCTATTACATCATTTTAAAATTGTACTTTCTAAAGTTTGAACTTTCAATTCAATTCAATTAAGCTTGATTCAATTCAATAATTAAATTCCTTCTGTGTTCAGAACATCATACTAAGCTTAGTTCCATTTCTATAACTGGTTGTCATTCTCATTATTAAATATTAAATCAAAATTTGAGTTTTGAAGAAGGTCTGAACTGTTTGGTTCCATTGTTTGGATGAAAAATTTTTAGGTCAAAAATTATTGTCTATTTTCCTCTAAATAGTTTAGCTAAGCAACTCAATAGAAAAGAGGATAAGGGAGACAGTCCTATTAATAGACTATTTTTTTTAGTAAAAATCTCTTTCATGTCTAAAAGTATTTCTTGTAAGATTGGAAACTTTTATGAAAAATTCCAGAAAGTCAGAGACTTATGGACAAAGTATGCAATCTTCATCCTTCAACTAAAGGTTGACTATCTCATGATACAGAAAGGTCCTAGAATCATAATGATTTATAAAATTTCAGAGTTAGAAGAGACCTCACAGGGCATGTAATCAAACCCCCTTCTGGTTCAAGAATCCTTTCCATATCATCCCTAATAGATGCTTATCCAGCCTTTTCCTGAAAACCTTTGGCAAAAGCAAGGGTTGGGGGAGACCACCTATGGTCTCTTCATTTCTGAGACATGCCAGGGACCCTTATATCATTCCAATCTAGTCCCTCAATCTGTCTCCGTCTTTGTCATAAGACCTTCTTCACTACTCAGGAGAACTTTCTCAAATCAGAACATCAATTTCCAGTTCCTGCTCCCTGTCTAGACTTCCCCAGACCATCCCTTTATTAATTCTTTTAAGCTATGATTCAGACCTCCTGGACATGGCATTATCACCTGGAATAAGGATATACAAGAGAAGGTTTTGAATAATCTAATTTTCTACTTCCTTCCATTCTTCTTGGATTCTTTCCTCAGTGATTAATCTACTTTCATTTTATTATA
The DNA here is from genome assembly GCF_037893015.1 of Macrotis lagotis. Lineage (NCBI taxonomy): Eukaryota > Metazoa > Chordata > Mammalia > Peramelemorphia > Peramelidae > Macrotis > Macrotis lagotis. The sequence continues at coordinate 597,584,588 of NC_133666.1, read as the reverse complement.
TTTTCCTCTTCCATATGCAGTTGAACCTTTTTTCTTTTCCAACTTTCTACTTCCTTATTCTCAGTCACTTCAACCTTTTCTACCTCTTTATCCTTATCCTTCACTCTCAATTTCTCCTACTCCAGATGTCCAGAGCCATTGTGTTTTCTAGGATGCCTGATACTTTTCATTAATTTTCACATAATTTTCATATTAAAATCCTTTCTTTTACCACTTTCTCCATCTTCTGACTACCACTGATACATTGTTCCTTTCCTATGATATGGTATTACAGATCACCTTTTCCAGTATCAGTGAACTTTCATTCATACTTCTTTACTTGATAGGCATGGTGGAAGAGCCTGAATATTCCTTGATTCCCATTGTTCCTTATTATTATTATTATAGGACATCAAAAACTTCTCCTCTGAGGTTCATTCTATCTAAATTTATCCTATAATCCAAATTTTGATGGCCATTTTCTACTGATCCTCCAGGATATTCTTGCTTTTATCAACAAGCTCAGTGCCTGCCTTACATTCTTCTCCCCAATCCATCTTCTGCCTTCCTCCTAAAAGAGGAGATTGCAAGAAATATATTTTTATTTCTTTATTACCTAAATTCTTAGTTTCTCAGTTGACTTTACTCTGAAAATTTTTGGAATAACATCTGTGATGTAAGGATAAATCAATTAAGAAAATGTAAAAGAGGGAGTCAAGATGGTGGAGTAAAGGTAGGGATTCACCTGAACTTTCCTCCCAAGCCCTTCCAAGACTTCTAAATAATGACTCTAAGCAAATTCTAAAACAGTGGAACCCACAAAAAGTTTAAGTGAAGCAGTTTTCCAGTCCAGGATAACTTAGGTTTGTAGGAAAGTCTGTTGCACCAAGGTGAGAGAGGAGCAGAGTCCAGAGCAGACTGTGCCAACATAGACCAAACCCAAACAAACCAGGAGCATGCCTTGGGGTGACTTAGTGGCAGCAATAGTAGATTCCAGACCTCTTAACCCGCAGATGCTCAAGACAACTTAGAAGTTTAGTAGGAAAGATCTGTCACAGAAGAGTTAGAGTGGAGCCCAGTCCAGCCCTAGTAAATGAGGGGCAGGCCTTGGGAGTCCCTGAATTAACAATACCAGCTTCTGAAGGTCTCAGCTAATAAGGGGGTTGAACAACCCATCAGAAGATTATAGAGGTCTTTGTGCTAGCTCTAAGACAGCTTTGTTCATACTCAGATATGGGTCATAGTACTAAGTGACAGTCCCAAGGTGAAGACCTTGCAGTCATAGTGAAACAGGGAGCCTCCTCACAGTGGTCACTCTTAGACAAGAGCTCAGGGAAGGAGAGAAGCAAACATACCTCTCATTAGATCATACCCTCTTGGAAGAACTGAAAACTTATAGGTTCCTAGAAGTATCTCTGAAAAGTTACCACCCCCCCCAGAAGTTTAGAACAATATATTCTACCCTAGAAGCAGAGAAAGTTAAGTAATAGTCTGGGAAAATGAGCAAACAACAGAAAAAAATCTGACCATAGAAAGTTACTATGATGACAAAGAAGATTAAACACACTCAAAAGAAAATAACAAGATCAAAGTGCCTCAATCCCCAAAGCTTCCAAAAAAAATAATTGGTTTTAGGGCATGGAAAATTTTTAAAAAGTATTTTGAAAATCAAGTAAAAAGATATAGAAGAAAAACTTTTAAGAGAAATAAGAGGTATACAAGAAAATCATGAAAAAAGTCAAGAGCTTGGTAAAGGAGACAAAAAATGCTGAAGTAAAAAGAAACTGCAAAAGGATTACTATGGTATAATGGGGGAGTTGAGATTATGTACCATAAATCTGAAGTGAATCCAGTTGATAAAGGGTCATCATTTTTTCCATTTCCATTCAGAATCATATTGTGATAGGGAAGGGGGAAAATGCGTAATTAGTGAAGGGGGATGATCTAGGAAATAATTGAGGGGTAAAGGAATTGGATAAGGTGAGAGCAAAGAACAAAATTTGAAGTTACCAGTCCGAGGGAAAAAATCAAATGATTAAAAAATTATGATCTAAATTTTGGATGAACATGAAAGTAGAACACTTGGAAGTGTGATAGAAAAAGCAAGAATATGACAATGTTCATATGTAGCTGAAGTGGGCTGGAGGAATAGTTCAGAGAAATTGAGCCAATTGATGAATTTACTACATAAATATAGGGGTACAAGATATATATGGGAAGCTGTCTCAGAGGGAAGGCATTAGCAGTGGGGGGGTGGGGGACATACTTTACCGAAGGATGGATTTGAGTTGAATTTTGATGGAAGTTAGGGAAGATAGAAGGGTTATAGGACAGGTAGTAAAACGACTCAAGGTTGGGAGGAATGTGGATTTTGGATATACATTGTTTTCATGTCATCTCCCCATATGAGAACATGAGCTCCCTGAAGGCATTGTGTCTTTTGTCTTTCTTTGTAAGATGTTTAAACAATTTAGTACAGGTTCTGGAAACTAGTAAGACCTTACTAATTGCTTGTTGACTGGTTCACTTCCTGAGGAAACCAATTTCTCATTTGATCAGTGTTAATTAGGCAGCATACTAAAAGCAAAGACAAAGCTCAGGATAGTCAGTTATATTTTTTTTCCAGAATCAAGGTATGACTTTGAAAAATTGTATTATTAAGAAAACTTGTGCATCACAGAAATAATACTTTTGAATTGAGGTGCTGAAGAAGACTTTTCAGTCTTAGCAAATAGATCAAATTAGTCTTAAAGAAATTAATGTAGGCTATTTATTGAAAGATCATACACTGGAACTGAAGCTTAAATTAGCTACAGAGAAAAGAAGACAGAAATAATTGGAAATGGACCCTGATGACGGGAAAAATTGAAGGAAAAAGCTGAAGGGACCAACTGAGGAGAGATGGATAGATAGTGTTATGGATGCTTAGATAGACTTTGGGAATTAATGGGGAATAAAAAAGTTCCGATAGAATATAATTCATGGGGTCATGAAGAGTTGGGCATTTCTGAACAAAAAACAAAAATATTTTGGTTTCCTTATCTGTAAAATGAAGAATGTGAACCAAATGATCTGAAAGGTTTCTTTTAGTTCTAAATGCTAAGATTCTCTGATATAAAACAAATAATAAAAAATAAAAATGGAAGACTACTGTAATCATGAAAAGAGTAGCAAGTGAAGCATGAACCTGGTGATAGAAGTAAGAAGAAAGAGGATGGGTGCCATAAAGAGATAAAAGCAATGAGACTTAGTGACTCTCTGAATAAGGGATGGTCACTGATAAGTTCAGTACTGGAAGGAACTTTAAAGGTTATTACTCTGACTATTATTTTACAGATAAAGAAACTGAGGCCCAGAACAGTTGTTTCTTTGGAAAAGGGGAAGGGAGAAATTATTTATATATACCTACTATTGACAAGCATTGTTCTAAATACTTTAATGTTTTTTTCCTCCTTTGATCTTCACAATAATCCTATGAAGTAGATATTATCCCCATTTGACACTTAAGGAAACTAAGGCATTAAGTAAGTGATTTGCCAAGAGTAATAAAGCAAAATAATTGTCTGAGACACAGTTTGAATTTGGGTATTCCTGACTTCAGGGTCAGTGCTTTATCTGTCCTGTCACCAGGGGTTCATATAACTAGTAAGTGTGAAGTAGAATTTGAACCTAGGACCTCTGAAATTCTGATTTCAACTATGTTATGTTGCCTTTCTACTTTTGGCAAGAAAAAAGAAAGTTAACATTCCCAGCACATAAGTAGTAACTTTCTCTAGCTGCACAGGATAAGGATGATACTGGTACTTTTCTGTTAACTTGGTTGCCATGCTCAGCCCCAGGTATTTGCATTTCGACCTCAGAAAATGCTAAGATAGATATTAACTGAAATTCCAGCGGTTCTGGTCTAACCTTCTAAAAGGGTCATTCAATGAGAATTTTCTTTGTAGACTGGCATTTCCTTTATGCTCCCTCCCTATCATTGGGTACTTTATTTTATTTTATTTTTTTTGGAAAGAAGATAGAGATTTATTAAAAGAAGTTACAACACATTAAGAAAGTAATAGAGGGGCATCTAGGTGGTGAAGTGGATAGAGCACCAGCCCTGGAATCAGGAGGACCTAAGTTAAATCCAGCCTCAGACACTTAATAATTACCTAGCTGTGTGGCTTTGGGCAAGGCACTTAACTCCATTTACCTTGCAAAAAAAAAAAAAAACCCAAAATATTTTTAAAAAGAAAGTAATAGAAAAGTTAAGATGAGTTTAAAGAGAAGACCACATGGATTGCTGATTGAATTGGTCAGACCAGCTGACCAGGATTTCAACAGGAGACTGGGAGGTAGAAGGAGTAGTTGAATCCCCTTTCTCAATCTCCTTAAATTCTCCCCCAGAGTCCATGGGAAAGGTAGTAACCTGGGAGTGACCCAAGTCCCACATTGGAGAATTTGCTTTTTGGGGAGGGGTCTCTTTTGGGCGATCTTGGGTGTTTCCAGTGCCTGTGCTCCCAGGCTGCCTTACCAGAAGAAAATGCAATCCAATTCAGGTTGAAGGTCAGACCCTCAGGTGTGACCTAAATTAGATGATAAAGGAAGTAGGAAGATTCCCTTAACAATGCAAACAAAAGATTTACAAAGTTTGTCTCTAACTGATCTCATCACCCCCTTAGCCCATATTCCCCTCTCAAATTATTAGGGACCCAGATTTTTCAGGGGAATTGGGAATGAAGTTCCATCTTTTGGAACTTCTTCAAAGCTGAAAAGGGGCATAGCAGTCTCCCTACCTAACCTAACCTAACCTAACCTAACCTAACCTAACCTAACCTAACCTAACCTAACCCATTAGGGGCCCATTTGGAGATGGAATAATATGCAGAGGAAAATTGATTGAAGTGACATCCAAGAGGTGTGGTCAATCAGGATCCCTTAGAGGCTGATGTTTGGCTGAGGTCACTATCTGTAAGACCTGTTGCTTGAGTCCTTTGACAAGAAGTTTAAGTAGGAATAGGTGAGGACCAAAAAGAAGCAGAATAATTATTATAAATGAAACAATCAAGGGACTCAGCAAGGAGAGTAACCAGGAGTTCCAGGAAGATCTGGAGGAAGAGGAGCTCAAGGTCACTTCTTACAGTATTTTCTTGGTAGGGAGTTCCACTTTATAGGGGTTGTTAATATACATGCAGCAAGATGTGTTGGCTAGAGCACAAACACCACCTGAAGATGCAAGGAGAAAGTCAAGAACAATACAATTATAACGTAATGTGTTTGATTTAAGTACAATGAGGATGAGAATAAGAATATAATTCAAATAGAGTAAAATAGCCCAGTTATATGGAGTGCAAAATATCCAGACACTTATCTCCAAGGTTCGTCAGGATGTCTTCTTAAATAGGTATTTCAAATCTTCCAGTGGCTCACAAGAGTATGTGGTGTCACCTCCTAGAAAGGTGAGTCTAGTTAGGGAGACCTTCCAATTTCATTACTGTTGGGGTGGAGAGAATAACTCGATAGGGTCCCTTCCACTTCACCCCCCCCCCCCCAGAGTATCTGCTGTCTGAGCCTTTCAGGACTTTAATTATACCATATTTTCTGGACTTACAGGAGATGCTTCCCTAGAGCCATTATCTTCAGATTTGGGGAGATGCTCCTTAGCATACTCAGAGAGAGCTGTTCTGACAGTGCCTAGTTGTGTGACAAACTGTGTAACTAAGTGTTACTCTGGGTCCACAAGAATATCTGATGTCAGGAACAGTCTGCCCTATAGCAGCTCAAAAAGGCTAAGCTTAATATTTTCTCATGGAGCAATATGAACTTTAAACAATCCTGTTGGAAGAATTATCCAGTCTCCTTTGGTCTCTTGGCACAGTTTAGCTAATGTGTGTTGGAGAGTGTCATTCATCTATCTTTTCTACCTTTCCTGATGCTTGAGTATGCCAAGCTGAATGAAGAAAGTATGTGATGTTCAAAACTCTAGCTACTCCCTGAGTTATCTGAGAGACATAAGCAGGGCCATTATCATTTTGCAAAGAGGAGGGCAGGTACAAGCCTGGGATTATCTCCTTCAAAGGACTTTGCAGACTTCTTGAGCTCTCTCAGTTCTACAAAGCCATGCCTCCACCCAGGAGGTGAAGGTGTCCATCAAAACAAGGAGGAGCTTAAAGCCTCAACAAGGGGGCATATAGGTGAAGTCAGTTTGCCAGTCTTCCCCAGGATAGGTACCTCTCCTTTAGACAGGTAGGCTTACTTAAAAGTGTAGGCTTAATCCTACCCTCGGAGTTTACTTGAGCACAAATGTAGCAGGCTCTACATATTTGGCCAACAGTCTCCCTTAACGTATAGCCTTCATTGGATAGGTACTTTATTGATGGTTCTAGAAACTGATATACTATGGACTCTCTGATGGGTCTTAGTAGTGCCAAAGATACTGTGTCAGAGAGAAGCCAGCATTCACTGACCATCTCTTATCACAATGGCCAAAAAGCCTTTCAATGGAGCTAAGACCCAAGGTATCCTTCAAATGTGCTTCTGTAGGTCAAAAGCAAACCAGAGCCATTCCTACATACAGTCAGTAACTGGTCAAATGAAACTGTGATTAGTAGCAGGAAAAAATTAGTTCTTTTGGATTTCTCTAGCAGGTTTCTTGGGGGAAGAAATAGCTCCTACCTGTCTCAGAAATAGCTTCTGTGGGAAGTCCTGCAAGCTGTCTGAGCTGGTGTTTTTTTTTTTAATTTGTGATATTTCAGACCCACCTTCCATTATTCCAACATGTTCGTTGATGCAATGATTCAGTGAAGAAGATGACCAAAGATTGGCATTCTAAATCCAGTGTCTCCCTCCTATATGAAAGATTAATAGGCAATAGAAAAATGATTCATTAACATATTAATAAATTACAATGTGAGAAAAACAAAACTCTGCTAGGTATTGGGCATATACAGATAAGTTATGATTCGACCTTTGTCTCCATCTCTAATTTCCACCAACTGTCCTCCATGACTGGACATATCCCTTCCTTTCTACCTTACCTCCTTGTATCTGTCATTGCCTTTAAGGTTCATCCAGGGGCACAGTGGATCGATTACTGACCCTGGAATCAGTAGGACCCGAATTCAAATCTGACTGCAGACACTTGATGCTTAATTTGTTGTGTGATCTTGGACAAATCACATAACTCCCTTGCCCTGTAAAAATACAAAAAAAAAGACTCAAAGTATTACCTTATGGAATTTACAATCTAAAATAAAAATATAGAATACTTTTTGGTTACTATATTACATTCTTGTGATGTTGAACTAAAAATCCACAAAATAAGGATCTCATAGGCAATTTCACAAATAGAAATCCCTTCTATGAAATACTTGACAAAGGGCTATCTAAATTTGATCATTTCCAATGATGGGAATCCCACTACTTCCCAAATAAGATCTATATTATTCTCTCACAGTTCTAACTGTTAAGAAGTTGTTCTCTACATTATACCAAAATGATAACTTGTGACTTTTGACCATTGATCTTAGTTTTATTTTCTTGTAATGCCAAAAAAGTACAAGGATTGAATTTTAGCAATTAAATTTTTTATTTAAATTTCAAATTTTACAATTAAATCATTTTACAATTTACAGTTTATTACTAATTTACAATTAGCAGTTTGGTTTTTTTTTTGTGTGGGGCAATAGGGTTAAGTGACTTGTTCAAGGTCACATAGCTAGTAAGACCAGATTTGAACTCAGGTGCTCCTGACTCCAGGGTCAATGTGCTATCTACTACACCACTTGGTTGCCCCATCCCTTATGGCTTTTTAACACAGTAGTTTCCTTGTACTTTGTGATATCATCACTAAAACTTTGCCACAAACATGAAATTCTACCTTCATCTCTGAGTTGCTCCAAAATGTCCCCATTCCTGTAATTCCCCCCTCCATATATACATATCTATATCTATCTATATACACACATATACAATCTATCTATCCATCATGTCTCTCTGACAGAATGTAAACTCCTTGATTTCAAGAACTGTGTATTTCAAGTTTTGCAATTTCAGGGCTTTTATGATGACAGACACATAGCAAGTATTTAATGAGTGACTGACCATATAACCCTCAGCCTTCTGACAACCCTTTTCTTGACCATTTCAGTTGTCCAAGTCTTTGCTTTATGTGTTAATGAAGATGCACCATAACATGCCAGATGTATTTAAACTGGGACATTTTAGATAGAGTATGATTTTTCCTAGGTGTTTGGACATTGATACTCTATTAATCAAGACTATATCACATTGAGATTTTTGGCTTCCTTGTCTTTTTAGGTTTCTCTGACCTTGAAATTGGCTATATTCCAGATTTGTATCAATTTCTTTGATCTACTTCTTCCTCTTATCCTAGACATTTACAGATGATTTATGAACCCGTTTAGGACTTTATGTATATTCATATATATAAATATATCTTTTAAATTTAATTTATTTAATTCTGCCTATAATAGTATCCTTTAGAGACTGCAAGATTCTGATTCTTTCATATAACACATTAGCCATCCTTCCTGGCTTTGTATTATTTTCAAAATTTGTAATTATGCTCTATATGGCTTCATTCAAAACATTAATACAACCATTGAACAGCACATTGGAACCCAGTTACAGCCATACCAAAAAGAGGTTCATGACTACTCACTTGATTTTTAATCAGGGAAGAAATACCAATAATCAGAGCTTTAACTAGCTTTAACTTTAACTAACAAAACAAGATTTTGTCTCAAAGATACTAGCATTTTGGGGTATGTGCCTTATTCTTTAGAGTACTGTGCATGTGTACAAACCAGCTTACAGATCATTCAAAAAGAATTAGAAAGCTGAATTTGACTTGGCAGCAGAGAACAAAGCCCTCACACCTCATGTCACTGCCCTCCAAGGATGATGAAAGGGGTAGCACTGCTTTATCCTGACTGAAACTCAACTCAATCATACTATCCCCTGAGCTATTACAACTCTGTTCTCCTACCCACTCCACCAGTTTTGCCATAAATGAAAATAATTCTAGTTTCTGTTCTGTGTACGCTCATAGAATTTTAGATGCTTGGCATATTGAAGTAAATCACATTTGAATTGCATGTCATAATTTTCAAGTCTTAAAAAATTCAATTATAGACTACTCCTTATCATACCATCTCTAGACATATTGCTAATGTGATCACATCACCTGTAGCTATTAAAATTATCAGATCCTTAGTGTCACTCTGTTCCCTCCATTCACTGAATGCTCATCTCAGATTATCCATCCAGAATGTCCATTTCAATCTCATTTGTCTTTATCTACTGAAATCCCTGAATAGCATGATATTGTTTGGTAACATTACACATGAAAATCCTGGCCCTCTCCACTTCAGTATTTCTGTGGATCATAATACTGAGAAAAAGGTCTATTTAAAATTTCAGCATCTGAGACAAAAACACTTTATGGTTTCAGCCCTATTGACGGCAATTTTTTCAAGTGGAATCTCAAATTCATAATCAGTGTTTCTTGTCAGTTCACCTCTCAAGCTAAATCAGCAACTCTTAGTAGGTATGTACATAAATCTGTGAGATCAGCGTCATTATTGGTAGATTCTTAGTTCATGACTTGAAATGGCAATTTGAGCTCAACCAAACTAAAATCTCTCTAACAATTTATAGCATAATGGCATATTATTACCTATTTATTGCCATACTTTGATACTTAGAACACTGTTGAATTGTAGCTCTCATACTGTGAATGCTCCGTTTTTTCCTCTTGTAGCTTTCACTGGTTGTTATCCTTCCTTTTCAAAGAGGATCAAAATGACATCACTATGTTAGAGTCAAGTTAGATTGTGTCCAGCTGGGACTGAGCAGATAAAAATGAACCTGAAATGTTCTACCACAGATCATACACAAATAGGCCAAGTGAATATTTGGACTGGGTAGTCTAAATTTATGCATCTTGCACTTCTTATTCTGCTTTGCTCAGAGAGCACAGCACCTGCTCTGATAAGAGCATACCATGATGGGTGGTCCTGTAACAATATCTCCCATATTGCAAATCAAATCTAAACTTCTTAAAAGAGAGTGTCCTTGTATTGCTTTTCGGACCACCACATGAGGACTTATCCTATGTGAGTTCTCTTTAAAACAATCTCTTTGGCAAACTTATGTTTTGCATTCGACTAGCCCATTGTAGTTGAGTTCTCTATGGTAGTTTGAATATTTGACAATATAGCTTGAGAAAGGACCTCAGATCTGTCATCTTCTCGTGCTCTGTGATCTTCAGAATAATTCAAATGGAAGTGATTTAGTTTTCTGGCATCATGCTGGTATACTGTCCAGGCTTCACAGTTAGGCAACAGTGAAGTCAACACATTGGCTCTGTAGACCTTCAGTTTGGTGGTCAATCTATGACTACTCTCCCATGCTTTCTTTTGGAGCCTCCCAAACACTGAGCTAGCTTTGGCAGCGCATGTACCAACCTAATTATCAATGTATGAATCCCTGGAAAATATCTTGCTAAGGTAAATGAATTTATGCACAGGATTCAAAACTTCTCCATTTACTATAAATGATGGTGTCACATATGGATGACATGGTGCTGACCAATGAAGCACCCGTGTTTTCTTGGTATTAATCGTTAGGTCAAAATTAACACACCAGAAGAGAATTGGTGTTTCATTAATGCACAGTTATCTTGAAGCAGAAAATCATAACCCAGTTCTCTCCACTCTCACTAATGTCTTGTCCTTCATTTTTGAAGAAGACCACGACATCAGGAAGATGATGCCATGACAAGCACATGAATTGGATGTGAGTGAAGGGGTGCTGTGCTAAGCATTACAGACAAGTAAGGTCTCAGTCATTCAGTCTGTCAGCAAGAAGTTAATCAAGAAGTATTTACTATTCTATTTCTATGTTCCAGAAACTGTGCTAAGCTCCAGGGATACAAAGAAAGTCAGAAATATAGTTATTGTTCTCTAGGAGTTCAGATTCTCCTGGGGGATGGTGGTGAAAAAATCAAACTGATTTATTTAACATTTAAATTTCACCATAGCCCAACCTTACCTTTCCAGTCATCTTACAACAAAATTGGCTTCCTGGTTATTCTAGGAACAATGTACTCCATCTCTCAGCTCTGGATGTTTTTTTTTTCTGGAATAACCTCTCTGGAATACACTCTCTCCTCAACTCCATTCCCTGGGTTCCTTTAAGTGACAACTGAAATATCAACTTTTCCTGGAAGCCTTTCTTAAGTTCTTTTTATTCTACTTGTTATTTCAGGTGTGTCTGACTCTTCATGATCTGAAATGGGGTTTTCTTGGCAAGAATACTGAAGTTGTTTGCCATTTCCTTCTCCAGTTCATTTTACAGATGAGAAACTGAGGCAAACATGGTGAAGTGACTTGTCTGGGATCATACAGCTACTAAGTACTCAAGACAATATTTGGACTCAAGAAAATGGGTCTTCTTGATTTTAGGCTTGGCTCTTTATCCACTGAGTTATGTAGCTTTTCCGTTGATTCTAGTACATTCCCTGATATTTTTTTCCTATTTATCATATACAAAACTTGCTTTAACTATATTTATTTGCCTGTGGTCTCTCCTTCTCCTCCTCCACCCCAAACATTAAAAACTTTTTGAGGGCAGAGACTGGCTTTTGTTTCTTTTTGTATTACCAGCACACATTTCTGGTGCTTAATGAAGATTGATTGATTGATTGATTATTAATCAACTTGTTCTGTTTGACTATGGAGGACAGAACAGGAGCAAAAAGAGGGGTTTGAAAAATGGTTAATTGTGTCACCTTGAGAAATGGCCAGTTCTCCCTCCATGGAAGTCTGCTGGCAGAGGATGAAGAACCACATATTGAGTATGTTATAATTGTGATTCCTTTTGTCTATGGATCAGACTAGATAGCTGATGAAGTTCCTTCCAGCTGTCACATTCTGATTCTAACTATGTACCTTAGTAAATAGATTGCCTAGAAGGGGGTAATTCTACTCTTTGTTTCTCTGTGGGTAGCTATGAAGAGGATGGGCTTCTTCTGAACAGTCATATTACTTTAAGCAAGGGCTGTTGACAGTATGGTTAGATTCCTGCCTGATTATTCAGTCTGTCCTATGTTCTTTTCTTTCTCCCTTTTGTGCTATCTTGCTTGCTGATCTTATCAGGTACCTGGGTTCAATAACATTGTGTATACACATAATTCTCAGGTCTATTTATCTATTTATCTACCCCTACTCTCTCTCCTAATATCCATTCTCTGATCATTAACTTTCTATTGTACATCTGTAGATGTACCTTCCACATCTCAGATCAACCTGTCCAATATGAAGCTAATTATCTTACCCTATCCAAATATTCCCTTATTTTTGAATTTCTTCATTACCATTAAGAACATTACTGTCCTGCTCATCCAGGCTTGCAACTGAGACAAGACTAAGGTGTTTTGAACTTTCTCTCTCTCTCTTCTCACAATATTTAATCTATCTTGCCATTCATGTATTTGTCCTTGCCACTCATGCAGTTGCTTCACTGATACAGGATCTCACCACTTCACACCTCACCTGTTACAATAACCTTCTATTAGGGTTACCTGGCTCAATTCTGATTTTCTAGTACATCTTTTATCCAGTTGCCAAAATAATTTTCCTAAAATCCAGGTTTTTTTAGGTGATGACCTCTTTTTTCCTCACCTTTACCTACTCTTTGAGTACAATGATTCCTTACATATAATACTATTTCACAATTTTATGCCTTTTTACTGGCTGTCCCACATGTCTAAAATGATCTACCTCTGCTTTTCACAACTCAGTTCAATTTTTGGAAGGGTTCCAATTCCTATCCTTCCTGTTTCCCCTTTCCCATGAAAACTTTCTATCTGAAATTAATTCTCTTTTCCACAGTACTTATTTTGTAGATTCATAGTTGTTTGCATGTTTTTTATGATCCATCTATGTAGATCCATAATGATTCTAGCAATTTTGTTCTGCCTCTTTGTTCCAGACATACATTAAAAAAATCTGTTTTGTTTTCCTTAACATTCATTTCTTGCCAGAGATAACTGAGGATGCAGAAAAACAAAAGATAAGGGGGTAGTGGTCACAGTTAGAGGAAAGAGTCACATATAAAGGACAGAAGGAAGATGATGAACTAGGAAAAGGGACTAAGAAAAGTTCTCAGAGTCCTTTTCTTTGTGAAGGGCACAGCTGTCCTGGAATGGGGTTACCCTGCTGTTATTTTCTTCACTATTTTTGAAGCTGTTGTCAAATTTTCTTCCTTTACTTTCATTTCTTTAACTAACTTTTCCTCTATCATCTTATTTGATTTTGAAAATAATTTTCTAGCTTTTCCAGGAATTTTTGTCAGACATGTCCATCTAACATTTTTTTAAATGAGACTTTACATATTTCTATTTTGATTTTATTGGTTTTTTTGAGATTGGTTCTTGATTTTTCCTGTCATGGTGGTTGATTTTTATGGTCATGCTCTTTTTTTTTGTTATTTTCCTACAGTAGTTCTGGATTTTGAATTTTTTTGTTAAAATTGGATTGAGTGAATAGATACTGTCTCAAACTACAAATTTTTTTCCTACTACTGTTTTCAGAACTAGTTTTGGTCATGGTCATTTGGAAATTTTTGGTGTTTCTCAGGTGGTATAATCTGGGGAGAGATGTGGTCTCTGCTTTATTAGTCTGCAATGTGTTCATTAGCCAGGAAGGGCTCTGATCCCTTAGGATTGGGACCAAGATATTGTTCCTCAGGGTCCCTAATTTCTTGTGATCCAAAGAGATACTGCTTCTCAGGGTTTCTGCTTCCTCTTGACTGAATATGTTTCTGGTCTTGAACTATGATCCAGAAATGGGTATAGGGAATAGAGTAGCTGGACAACACCATTGCTGGATCAGGATCCTTGTAATTTTTGACCAGTTACCAGGTCCTATTACCATCTCTGGCTTGAGAGCTTGTGAAGATGATTCTGACACCTAAACCTGTTACTTGTGTTTCATTCATGTGGGCTCCAAATCAGTTTCTACCACTGTATCACAGATCTCTCTGTCCTCATAAGGTATGTCAAGTTTGAAGGATGTCTCATTTTGCTCTTTTGTTGATGCTGCCACTGAGATCTGATTTGAGGAGTTATCTTAAAGATGTTTGAAGGGGAATGTTGAGAGAGCTCAGCTGACTGCACTCTTTACTCTGCCTTCTTGGCTTTATCCCCATTGATAAAAAGAGCCCAAAATTAAGCACAAATCTTTGAGGTAATCCACTAGAGACCTGCTGCCATGCTGAAATGGAACTATTTTGAACTACTTTTAGAGTTTGACTCAAAAACTCCTTTAAAATACATCTACTGTCACTGTATCAGTGTCTAGTCCATATCTCTCCATTTTCTCTATGAGGACAGAATGAGATAATTAGTTTCCTAAAATTCTGGACAACCTGTATGTACACATTTCTTTTTATCTCCTAGTTTAGAAATTGTGTCATAAAGGAAATGGGGTTAGTCTACCATGACCTGCTTTTGATTAGGCTTTTGCTGGTTCTTTGTAATTCTGGATATTTTTCAATCCTCTCTTTATAAGATATATAATTTTTTTCTAGTAGTTGAAGTCAAGTTCACTCCTCACTAGTTTGCAGACTGTTCTATTCCTTTTTAAGTTTTAAATTGGGTCATTTGTTCTCCTTCCAGTCCATAATATTTCAAATAACAGTGATAGTGACTCAGTCAATGCTTTAAATACCCAAGATATAGTTTACCTGTTAGGTGAGTTAAAGTTACTAAAGGTAGCTCAGTGCTTTCTTGCTATTTTTGGTCTTTTTCAGTTCTACTAATAAAAGACAGCTCTGTGTTATTTAATTTTTGTTTTGCCATTTTCTGCACAAAGACCATTTTTGACAGAGAAAATGGAGGGAAAATAATAACATTTCTACTGTCAGTAATCATCATCCCATCTACCTCAAGTAAAGACCTAATCCCTTCTTTGACCATTCTTTTTCTTTCAATATAGCTATATCTCCCTCCCTCCTCTCTTTTCATTATGTTTAGCTTTTTCTAACCTCAGTTTGTCCTGAACTTCAGCACTCTAGAAACTATTTTTTTCATAGTACTTTGCCACCTTCTTATAGTCACCACATTTTACCTGAATTTACTTTCATTTTTTCTATAGTTAGTTGATGATTTTGTGGTATATATCATGCTTTTCTTTAGAAAGTCCCATTTTCCCTTCTTATTGAAATAGTTTTCTTTTATGTCTTTAGACATAAAGTCAAGAGTCAAGATGGTGTCATGAAGCTAACAAGTGCCTGGAGCTTTTCCAAAGATAAATGAAGCCTCTACTCTGACATTCAAGCTACAGATATCACCAAGGAAAAGAGAAGATTCAAAGAAGTTTTCAGTTGTAAATATCTTGGAGGGTCTTCAGGAAAGTCTGTCTCTTTGAGGGAAAAGTCCAGGAGATGGGAGTACAGGGAAAGCCAACAGGAGGCTGTTAGCCACAAGGCAATCCAAGTCCCAATTGCTTGACAATGGCAGAGGTCTGGGCAGCTAGATAGCAAGCTATCAGAGAGGGTTCCAACCTCAAAGTCTGAACCCTGGGAACACCAGGGTAAAAGACAGGACTGGGTTGGGAATAAACCATTGCTAAGTCAAACATAAAGGAGGAGCAAACTTCTGAAAAGTTAAGACCTGGACTATATAGGCAACATCTTGGCCAGCTACAAGCCAGAGATCAGACCCCAGTTCAAGCAAAAGAAAAATAAAAGCTTGGATCTAAACTCCCTATACCATAGGAGCAGAGCTAAAACTACAAAGATGAGCAGAAAAGCTAAAAGAGAACTCACTATAGAAAACTACTTTACAGACAAAGATGATAACAATGCCATATGTCACAGAGGAAGTATCAAAACAGTCTATAAATTGGACTCAAATACAAAAGTTCACTGAAGAACTTTAAAAAAGAATTTAAAGAGAGGAAGAAGAAAACTGAAAAAAAGAAATGATAGTCATGTAGGAAAATTATGAAAAACTGACCAAAGAATTCAGCACCTTTAGAAAGGAAACACAAAAGGTAATTGAAGAAAATAAAACCCTAAAAATTAGAGTTGAACAAACAGAAATCAATGAATCTAAAAGACTACCAAGACTCCAGAAAACAAAATAAATAAACCTAAAAAGCTGAAGAAAATGTAAAGTACCTTTTAGGGAAAGCAAATGACCTGGAAATAAATCCAGGAGAGATAATCTACAAATTATCAGAAAGATAATCTACAAATTACCAGAAAGCTTAGATCAAAAAAAGAACCTGGAAAACATCATGCAGGAAATTATAAGGGAAAATTTTCCAAATCTGCTATAACAAGAAAACAATAAAACCATTTAAAGAATTCACAGAACCCCTCCAAAAAGGAGACTCCCAGGATAAAAACTCCAAAGGCTGTTATACCCAAATTCCAGAACTCTGAAATAAAGGAGAGAATATTGCAAGCAGAATAAAAGAAAATAATTTAAATACAAAGGAAACACAATCAAACTCACACAACCCCAACATTGAAGGATTGGAAGACCTGGAATAGCATCTTTTGGAGAGAAAAGGACCTGGGATTACAACCCAGAATTTACTACACTGCAAAATTCAACCTATAATGTCAGAGAAAAACGATGAGATAGAGAATTTCTTGGCACAAAGACTAGAACTGAACAGAGAATTCAATTTCCAAATACATGACTCAAGAGTTGCATAAAAAATATATTAGGTTATATTTTGTCACATTCTGCCTGAAAATGGCTTAGAAAAGGTTTTCATACAATGCTGAATTCAAGTTCAAAGTGATTCAGTTTGTAAAAGTGAATGGAAATCATGCTGCTGAATGTCAGTTTGGTCCTTCTCCAACTGTGAAAACAATCTAAGACTGGCTATGGGAAGAAGAAACTCAACTGAAAACAGGCAGAAGACCATGAGAGGGAAATCAGCAAAATGGCCTGATTTTGAGAGGTAATTGAAGAGATAGACTGAAGAGCAAAGGGTCATTTAAATTCCTATGTCCACAAAGTTGGTTCAGCATGAGGCCCGAAGAATTGCTGATAAAAAAGAAGTGACTGATTTCAAAAGGCAAAATTGGTGCTTCAGGTTTATGAAACAGAATGGACTAAGCATATGTTCACACACAAGACTTGCCCAAAAGAGGACAAAAAAGCTATGAACAGAAGGTCCTTGAATTTCATGATGAATAAAACTTGAATTCAATAACTTTATGTAATATATTTTTTTCAAATTCTGGTCCCCATGTCTTATACATGGGGAAATATGGTATTTTAAAGAATTGCCCTTTGTTAAATTCTGGGTACCACAATGGAAATACCTGCTTTCAAGTTTTCAAATGACTTCTTTATTGTTCAACCCAATGTCTTTCTTCAGTCTTCTTCCACTTTTTTCTTTCTGTAGCATTTGATATTTGACTTCTTTTTTATTTTTCATATGTTTTCCTTTGCTTTCCATTTTAGTATGCACTCATGATAATTTGAATATATATGAATATATATGTGTATCTATATTTATAACCAAGCAATTAATAAACCAATATGTTGCAGATATTCATTTCTATACCTTTACATAACAGAATAATCCCATAATAATTTTTGAGATAGACAAAATTTAAGTTTACGGTTTGGGTTAATTGATTCTTATTCAATCAAGCCATTGTGTTGAAACTAAAGCCAATGATAAAACAATCAACCAAATATTGATAGAGTTTAGCCTATATATATATATATATATATATATATATATATATATATATATGTTTTTGTATTGTTGTAATATTGAATAGGAATTGTATTTGGATGGAGTAAGGAGAGTAGGCAACATTTGAGTTTGAATAAGTTATCAGACAAGAAAATTGGAGTCCTTCAAATTGTTGGAACAGAGATTGCATTCATATAAGAGTCATAAGAAGGAATTGCATATGAGGTTTGTAAGAGAGGCCTCAGTTATGACTTTAGTCAGAGCTCTCCTTTCCTGGATCATTATTAACATTTTGACCAGAAGAAGGCCTTGTGAGCTTTGAAAGGTCTGGCAGATTTTTTTTTCTTTTTCATCTTCCCAAGTTATTGATGAGTACTTGTAGCATCTGAATCCATTTCCAAAGAGAGAGATATACAAATTCATGATTTTTAAGGGAAAACTTTTGAATACTCTACAAACCAGAGAAAAGATCTACAAATTACCATATTTTTTTATTCATTCATTCATTAATTCATCTATTTTTGTCATATATACTCTAAGTGCAAGGGCATTTTTCTGTGGATTCTGTACATATATTTGAGAGAGACTATGCTACAAATTTTTGAAGAATATTTCAAAACAATTGTTAATAATAAATATCCTTTCACAAAATATAATTTAATTTTTAAATCATCTTCCATCCTTTATAGGATGACTTCTGTAGCATTTAATCCATAGGATCCAACCTATCTTTTCTCTGGACTCTTTAAACTTTGTTTTTGCAAAACCTATGGAAATGAATCAGGGACAACATAGCTGAGGCCTGGTATCTCTCTGATTTTTACTGCTTCCTACATTTTGCTTCAAAAAATGTCAGAGTTGAAATAAATCGCCATGACGGTCTAGTATGAACTATACCCTGACAAGTAAATTCACCTTATATATTCACCAAACATATTCCATTCCCACACCTAAAGATATTCAGTGAGGGAAAATCCAGGACCATAATTAAATCCATTACAATTTTGAAATATTTATTTTTCCTCTAGATAGCAAGACTATTTTTTTCTTTTACCTTTGACCCAATAGTGCCCAATTCTTCCCTCTGGGTTGAAAGTGAGTTAATCTCTTTCCCTCAGAGCCCTTCAGGTGCTTGAAGATCATGATTACGTCCCTAGAAATCTCTTTTCATGACTAAACATTCTCACTTCCTTTAACAAAAAGATGTAACTACTCTCGAGGAGATGGAGGTGAGAAAGTGTCAGATTCTGCCTCTCTCTGTTAGGAAAAAAGAACCTTCATGAACTGCAGGGATTTTCATCTGAACCAAGCATATGTCATAAGCTTTTGGAACAAGGGAGCACATATAAAGAGTAAAAAGACCTAGAAGAAGATCGGGAACAGGATGGCAATAGGAATGTTCAACCTAAATGTAAAGAAGCCAAGATCAGGTTCTTTAAAAGACACAGCCTTTTGCCTTCCTTCCCAATGGATCCATTATTTTGCATACAATTTCTCTATAAGGAGAGAGAAATGATGATGATGATGATGATGATGATGGTGGTGTTGTTAATGACTATCTCTCATCATAATTGAGAAATAGAGGGAGGCAGAGAGGGAGAGGGGGGAGAGAGAGAGAGAGAGAGAGAGAGAGAGAGAGAGAGAGAGAGAGAGAGAGAGAGAGAGAGAGAGAGAGGGAGGGGGAGGGGGAGGGGAGGGAAATAGATACTGATGAAGTGGTTGGGAAAACATGAAATTGAATGTTGCTTGATTTACAATTGTGCCAATGGAAGATGATATTATAATATGCCCAATTGGTCCAAATCTGAGAAGTTATGCATCTATGACTTTTAGACATTTTCAGTCTGTTACTTTGGTTAGCCAAATCATTCTAGAGCTGGCAGTTTCATAGAATCATAGGATCACAGATTGTTCCTGTCAGAAGGGACCTCTTAGTTGCTACTTATTCTAACAAGTACTTGAACTATAACCCCCTTCAGAAAATGATCATTGAGCTTCTATTTCAAGACCTTTCAGTAAGTAGGAACTTATTACCACCACCTCTTATCCAAGCCAAGCCAGTCTGTTATACTTTTGGAAAGTTCAAATTATTCACCAGGTTTTTTCCATTATACTGAAACAAAATCTATCTCTTTTTAATTTCTTCCAATTGTTCCTAATTCTGACCTTTTGGGGCCAAGTAAAACATGTTTAATCCTTTTCCCATTTGCTGGCTCATTAAATGTTTGAAGAGAGAGATTATGTTCTCCTGAAATTTTCTCTGGGCTAAACATTTCCAATTATTTCAAACAATCCTTGTTTACATGCCTACATTTTCTGTCCTTTTGACATTATTTATGTGACCCTGGAGACCTTAGTTATTTTCAGAACAATGGTTTAAGGTGTAGAAATCAACTACCATCTTCTTATGGGACCTGACTGGGGATAACGGGAAAGTGACTAAAATGTCATTCTTACTCTCCTGGTCTTTAAAGGATACCCAACTTTGACCATTTTTAGCAGCTGCTTTCCTTGTTCCCCTAAAAGTAGATATAAAGAAGCCATTAGATAGGTCAGGTTTCATCAAAGATAATTTAAGATTTTACATGTGTAAAAAAAAAAAAGCAAAAACTGTTATTCATGTTCATTGGTAATTCCCAAAGAATCTCATGCACTCATCCTCTTTATTCACCTCCATCTCTGAATATGCTCTGGAATTCTGGGCTGCCATAAACCAATGTAAAACATTAATTACATATTAAACACTTTCTACTTATCAGGCACTATGATGATGCTTGTCTATCATTCTCAAAGAAGACCATGACATCAGGGAGATGATGCCATGATAAACATCTGGATTGGATTTGAAAGAAGGGATAACTGTGCTAAGTCACCAGCCTCACTTTCTTCTCTGAAGCCATCTGGGCCCAATGGTCAGATATGAATCAAGATGATTGGAAATGGCTCTGGAATGGTGTCAAACACCATCTGTTCTGTCTTTGAGATGGATAGCATTTTTATCATAAGTCCTTTAGAGTTCTCTTTATTATTACTCAGAAAGGGTAGGTCATCTTTCAATATTGCCATTGTTTTATATAATGTACATTTCCCATTGCATCTGCTCATGAAAGCTTTTTTACTGAGAGTATCCTATTCATCAATCCCCATAAACAGAACAGTATTTCATCTCAATCGCATACCACAATTTCTCCAGCCCTTCCCAAACTTCTGGGCATTCTCTCAATCTCTAATTCCCCACCACCAGAAGAGAACTGCTGTATATATCCCTATACATATAGATTCTTTTCTCAACATCTTTAAACTCTTCTGGAATATAGACCTGGTACTGGCACTGCTAATTCAAAGGATAGCCCTTTGGTCATAGTTGCAAATTGTTCTGCATAATTGTTGTATCATTTCACAACTCCTCCAACAGTGCATCAGTGTCTCAATTTCCCTACATCCTTTTTTGCCATTTACTTATTCTGTTCTATTCACCAATTCAAGAGGTAAAAGATAGTACCTCAGAATCATCTCAAACTATATTTTTCCAGACCATAATGAGGAAGGACATATAAAATATGTATGTATGTATGTATGTATCCATCTATTTATCTATGAATGAATTGCACTGATAACCTCATTTGAAAACTGTTCATATAACTTGACAATCCATCAATTGGAAAGTGGATCTTATTTTTTTTTTATAAATTTGACTTAATTCTTTTTTTAGAGGGTTTTCAGTAACACTTTTATTTATTTTTTAAAATTGGTTTATTTATTTTCATCCATATACACACATGTATATTTTTAAGATCCAAAATTTCCTTCCACCATCTATTCCCACCTCCCTCCCCTCAACAGAGAAGTCAGGTTAGCATTGTTTTGATAAACATGTTTACAGATTAGTAATATTTGGTAGGAGGAATTAGGACAAAGGGAAGAGATACATAAGAGATCATTTTTATAAAGTGTTCACCAGATTTTGAAGTGTTTTTGTGTGTGTGTGTGTGTGTGTGTGTGTGTGTGTGTGTTTGTGTATTTTGTTTTGTTTTGCTCTTATTCCTATGGATGGGGATAATATAGTTCATAGCTGGTCTAATATAGTTGCCCTAGCTCTCTGGACTGCTGAGAGGAACTGCTTCCAGCAAGGTTGATGATTTCACAATGTTGTTAATATGTACATTGTTCTCTTGGTTCTACTTCCTTTACTCAGCATCAGATCCCATAAATCATTCTATGCTGTTTTATTTATGCTTTCTTATAGAACAATAGTATTCCATAGTATTCATGTACCATAACTTGTTTATCCATTCCTCTATTGATGGCATCCCCAATTCTTTCCCACTGCAAAAAAAAAAAGTTGCTCTGAATATTTTGGAACATGTAGGACCTTTCCCTTTTATAGTAATTCTTCGGGATATAGACCTAGAATTGGAATTGCTGGGCCAAAGGGTATGAACAGTTTTATTGCTCTTTGGGCATAGTTACATATCGCTCTCCAGAAATGTTGGATTTGTTCACAACTGCACCAGCAATGCATCAATGTCCCAATCCTCTCACAACATCTTTAACAGTGATCATTTTCCCTTTTTCTCATCTTGGTCAGTCTGATAGGTTTGCATTTCTCTAATCAATAATATGATTATATACAGCTTTTAATTTCTTCATTTGAAAACTGTCTATTCATATCCTTTGATCATTGATCAATGGGAATAATTTGTGACCTTATAAATTTGATGCGATTCCCTATATATATTCTAGAAATGAGATCTTTATCAGTACTCCTAGTTGTGAAGATTGTTTCCCAGATTTCTGCTTTACTTCTAATTTTGGCAGCATCGATTTTTTTTTAGTGCAAAACCTTTTTAACTTAATATATTCAAAATCATTCATTTTGCAGTTTATAATGTGCTCTAATTCTTGTTTGATCATAAATTTATCCCCTTTCCAGGGATCTGATAGATGAATACTTCTTGGTCTATTAATTTATCTATGGTGTCACTCTTTATGTCTAAATTCTGTACCCATTTTGATCTTATTTTGGTAAAGGGTGTGGACAGTTTTTGCCATACTATTTTCCAACAATTTTTGTTAAATAGCGAATTCTTATCCCAGAAGTTGATGTCTTTGGGTCTGTTAAATTTGCTGTAGTAATTTTCCGCGACATCTTTTGAACTCATCCTAATCCACTGGTCCATTACTCTATTTCTTGACCAGTACCAGGCGGCTTTGATGACTGCTGCTCTATAGTATAGTTTTAGATCTGTTAGAGCTAGACCATTTTCCTTATTTTTTTCATCAGTTCCCTTGCTATTATTCCCTTTTTTTACTTCAGAAAAATTTTGTTACTATTTTTTTCTAGCTCAGTAAAGTAGTTTGATTGGTATGGCACTGAATAAGTAATTTAATTTGGGTAGAATTGCTATTTTTATTATATAAGCTCAACCTAACCACAAACATTTGACTTTTTCCCAGTTATTTAGATCTGTTTTTATTTGGATGAGAAGTGCTTTATATTTAAACAGTTTCTGGGTTTGTTTTGGGAGGTAGATTTCCAAGTATTTAATATTGTCTATAGTCATTTTAAATGTTTTTCCATCTCTTACTCTTGGGCTTTGTTGTTCATATATAGAAACACTGATGATATATGATTTTATTTGCAAGGGTTAAGTAGCTTGTTCAAGACCATATAGCTAGGTAATTATTAAGTGTCTGAGGCTGGATTTGAACTCAGGTATTCCTGACTCCAGGGCCAGTGGTCTATCCACTGAACCACCTAGCCACCCCCAGAGACCTTTTCTTAGGGAATTTACTGATGATTCCTTCAATTTCTTCTTCTGATATGGACAGTTTGGCAAAGTAGGTATGCATTATCTCCTTAATTTCTTCCTCATTGGTAGTTAGTTCACCTTTTCATTTTTGATACTAGTAATTTGTTTTTTCTCTTTTTATTAGATTAACCAAAGATTTATCTATTTTATTTTTTTCATAAAACCAATTGCTTTCAATTTATTAATCTTTCCCTTTATTTTTAGAATTTCTAATTTGGTATCTAATTGAGGATCTTTATTTTGTTCTTTTTCTAGATTTTTAGTTGCATACCTAATTCATTGATCTCCCCTTTCTCTATTTTATTCATATAAGTATTTAGAGATATAAAATTTTCCCTAAAAACTATTTTGGCTGCATTCCATACATTTTGGTATGATGCATCATTTTTATCATTTTCTTGGATGAACTGATTGATTATTTATATGACTTGTTTGATCCACTCATTCCTCAAAATTAATTTATTTAGTTTCTAATTAAATTTTTGTTTTACATTTCTATGGCCCTTTATTAAATGCAATTTTTATTGCATCATGATCATAATTATTTTTGTCTTTCTGCATTTGATTGTAGGTTTTTATGACCTTAGTACATAGTCAGCTATGGTAAATGTGCCATGTACTGCAGAGAAAAAGATATATTCCTTTCTATCCCTATTTATTTTTCTCCAGAGCTCTATCAAATCTAAGTTTTCTAAGATTTTATTCACTTCTTAAGTTTCTTCTTATTTATTTTGTGGTTACATTTATCTAATTCTGAGAGAGGGAGGTTGAGGTCTCTCATATTAAAGTTTTGCTGTCTTTGCCTCCTTGTAATTCACTCAGCTTTTCCTCTAAGAATTTGGATGCTGTACCACTAGGTGCATGCATTTTTAATAATGATGCAACTTCATTACCTATGGTGCCTTTTAAAAAAGATGTAGTTTCTTGTCTTGTTTGCGGGATCTGTAGTTTTAATGTCTGTGTAGAGACTCCATTTAGTGTTGTGTTGGGAAAAGTTCTGGGGGCATGCTAGCTGCATGTCACCATCTTTTCTTCCCTGGAAGTCCCAAATTGTCTTTTAAGTTATTATTTTCATCAATAGTTTTTTGGTATCTTCTTCACCAAGTAGCTAACTTGGTTTTAATTATTTTCCTGAGTCACTCTAATTTCTCTTCCCAATTTTTCCTCTACCTCCCTTACTTAATTTTCAAAATCTTTTTTGAGCTCTTTCATAGTCTGAGACAAATTCACATTTTTCTTGCAGGCTTCTGAAGCAGAAGCTTTGACTTTGTTACCTGTTAAGTGCGTATTTAGGATTTTTTTTTCTTCTGTTGTTTGCTGGTTTCCCCTAGCCTATGACTTGATGTTAACTCTTTGTTAAGTTGGGTTTCTGCTTCCAGGGCACAGGCCCACTCCCCAGCTTTTGATAGTTTTTGCTGTAAGTTCTCAATTCCTCCAAGGTCTTATGAGAAGTTATGACTATCTCCTGGCTTGTGCTCTGGTCTGTAGATGACCACAAGCACTCCTTTCCATCCTGAAACCATGAAGAGGATCCCTGCTCTGCTGTAGGACATCAGTAATGTGGTGCTTCGGCTCCTTTTTCTGATACTGGAGCTGCAGACTGAAACCTGGATCTGAGTATGGGCAAAGTAACATAGTCCTACCTTAAGGATAGCAAAGAGACCTCTGCAATCTCCCCTCAAGCCCCTTACTATAATGGACTGAGCACTCTGGAAGCTGCAGCCAGATTGCTCCCTGTTGGGTAGCTCCCTTGGTCTGTTCTTTGTCCCCTGGTACTGGGGCCACCTTGAGGCCTGTGTTAAAGTGGTCACCACTCTCACTCTTATGTGGAAGAATTTTCTATTCACCTTTCAAATTGGCAATCCCTGGACTGAGAGGTCTAGAAACTGCCCCTGATTCCATGGATCCAGGTGTCTCTCCATCTGTTCCTGAATGCCTGGAGCCAGTTCACTCTGGTGTGACACAAGCTGTGCTGTGTACTGTTTCTAACCTCAGGGCAACAGACAATTCATGAAGATATTCCAAATTGTCTTGGGCTGGAAAATTGTTTCACTGAGTCTTTTTGTGGGTTCTGCCACTCTAGAATTTGTTTAGAATCTTTTTTTTAAGGTATTTTGAGTGAGCTGATGGGGAGAGCTCAAGGGAAGCCCTGCCTTTACTCCATCTGGGTTCCATCCCCTCTCTGAAGGACAATGTTGATAGATGAGATTACCCACATCCCCAAGGTACATGCATTTCTATGCTTAGTAGAAGACTCCATCCAACTAAAGAAACTTAAAAAGAATTTAATGAAATGTGCATTCCAGTCCATTGTATTCCACACAGTCTGAATAGAGTAGATGAACCTAGACTAGTCTAGATGAGAGATAAATCTCTTTGTCCAAGACTGACTGAAGGGCCTCTCATTAGAATCACCCCACCTCTCATTAAAATATTATTTCTTCATGGCAGCTAGGTGGCAGAGTGGATAGAGCACTGCCCAAGATCCGGATAGATCTGAGTTGAAATTCAGCCTCAGACACTTAATAATTACTTAGCTGTGTGACTTTGGGTAAGTCACTTAATCACATTCATTGCCTAACAAAAACACTAAGGAATATATATATTCTTCTCATTAATTATAAAACAGTCAAAGTTAATTGCCACCCTTAGGATCACCCACTCTTCCAAAGGCATATAGGCATTGAAGCAGTTCTCTAAGGAGATCTTTGGTATTCAAAAGTACTATATACTTTTTAAAATTAATTATCTGCTATCAATGATTTAATAAAATTATTATTACTCAGAAACTATATTTCATAAACTTTTTGTATATCACAATATGCAGGTGAAAAGAAGAATTGGGTTTCTTAAAGTATTTCCTAATAATTAGAACTGTTCATAATTGATAGAAACCTCCTCGGGAGATAGATTATCCATTAGATAGATTATCCATCAGATTGTAAACTTCCTGAAGGAAGAGACTATATTTTGTCTCTTTTTTTTTTGTAGCCCCAGTGTTTAGCACATAGAATGTGTTTAATAAAAGATTCTCAGTTGAAATATTGGGTATTTCCATGCATGAGTTTTTTTTTCCTAGTTTTTGCAAGGCAACGGGGTTAAGTGGCTTGCCCAAGGCCATATGGAGAGGTAATTATTAAGTGTCTGAGGCCAGATTTGAACTCAGATACTCCTGATTCTGGGGCTGGTGCTCTATCCACTGCACCCTATGCATGAGTTTTTAAAGAAAAGCTTAGTAACTTATTTTAAGTGATAGAAAAGATATTAGAGCACAGATCTTCCAGCTTCTAGGTCTATTGCTTTTCTTGAGAAACAAAAATGACTATCTTTGTTCCACCCAATTTTAGGGAGTTAAAATTTCATATCTCTCTAAAGGACCCAGGATATTCCTGATAGAGAACTGTCTAATAACTGGAGATTCAGGAGATTCAGGAGAGATCCCTTTGTCTGCCAAGTCAAACTAAAATAAAAATCTCCCTACGTGATATAACATTTTTAGGTGTTATTAGATATTTAGACTTTATCATAAATTAATATTAAAGGCAACAAAAACATAACTAGGAAGAAAATACTACTCTTGTTCCTTGCTAGGTTAGATTATGTTAGAAGAGTTGTATTTAGTTCTGGGGACCACATTTTTGGAAAAAAATAGAGTGAAAATCATTCAGAGAAGAGTGATCTGGATGTTGAAATGACATGTCATATGAGGATTAGGTTTGTGAAAAGGAGATGGGGGAGGGAAATAATATGAACATCTTCAAATACTTAAAAGGTTATCCTATGGAAAGAGGATTAATGTCATTTTCCTTGGCCCTAGATGACAGAAGTTGGAACAATAAATTGTAGTTCTGAGGGGTCAATTTCATCTCTAAGGAAGAACTATCAATCAGCTCTGTCTAACTCTCATAAGTGAGTGAATTCTCCATGATTGGAGACATTCAGTAAAAGGCTTTGCTAACTTGTCAAGGATATAAGGTGGAGGGCAGTTCATGTTTTATGCTGAATGAGATGCCCTCTGAGTTTGCTATCTTTATGATTCAATGAAAATCATATGTGCTTATCTATTTCTATTTCCTTCTGTGATGATCCATCTTACTAACTTAACATTTTGAAATAAGAAACCAAGAAAAATGTATTCTGTTCATTATTCTCCTCTACACTTTCTACTTGTTTTATTTTTATGCAATAACCAGACTTTTTAGGAGAGACTAAATGGAATATGCTTTGTCCTTCCTAGCTCAATCTTTGTCCACTTTGACTTGGTCAGCATACTACAGGCTGCTGAACTTGAGGCCTGGTTTCTAAGGGAGACCTCAATATCAGACCCCCATTAAATGAGTATGAGTTTACAAATAGGATTGTATAATAATGATGATGATGATGAGGAGGAGGAGGAGGATAACTCACATTTGCTTAGGATTTAAGGTCTTTTAAGGACTTTTCTCAGTAGAATGGTTGTAACATAATAATCCTCATCCACCCTCATCCTTTGTGATCTCTTTAGTCTTTGTCCTCTGTAAATTACCCTCTTCTTCTTAATATTCTCTTCTCTATAAGTTTTCATGTCACTGCACTAGAGTGTGTTAGGAAGATTATTTTGGTAGCTGAAAGAGACTCAATTTCATGGAGTGATGGGAGCAAAGATTCAAATTAGGCCAATAAAATAGTGAGGGCTTTAGTCTGGACAGTGGTTATTTAAGTGGCATAATGAGATAGGGAACATATGGCTTTGTTCAATCCTCCCTCTGTTAACTGACTTGTCTGTTTATGCTCTGACCTGAAGCAGTTTCTATTCCCAGCTATTCAGTGGGTCTAAACTGAGATAAAGTCCTTAGTCTCAAGAGTTGTTAATCTTTTGCATCCATAGTGCTCAGATTCAGAGGAAAGTTGTTCAATCTCTGGTCAAATTTTGCCTGATTCAAGTTAGGAAGAGGAATCTTAGTCACAGACCCAACTCCTATGGCCATCATCTTTTATAGTGTCCTCCATTCCTTTGAATAATTGTCAGATGGAAGACATTTATTAGACCTTAAAATATGCTCTAAGAAGGCTGGCTATCAGTGATACAGAATACTTTTGAACAGATTTGTGAGTTAGAAAGTGTCCTGACATTTCAACTTTCTGAGTATCAGAAAATTACAGGCCAAATGAGATTCATTTTTATACTGCTAACAACAGTACCACATTGAAATGACGGAGTTCTTCACCAGGAAAGGACCCAGAATACTTTGCAAATGCAAATGCAAAGGGGGGAAAAAACTCACTGTGTTGTTCAGTCTTTGTTAGGAGATCTGCTGTAGAAAAGTCCCAATTCCCTTGATTGAAATGTAGCAGCTGTTCTATATTCTAAGCAGGAATTTGGGACAAGGAGATTTGGGATTTTTATCACCTCAACATGATAGGATCCCTCTGGAGGAATCAGAAATTTTGCAGTTGCAGAATTTCCTTCAATACCACACCCTTTTAATTTTTACATAATATAGAATGTAATTAGTGTAATTGCTGTTTAGCATAATGAGTTTATTTTAATTTACTTTCCCCTTAAAATTCTTTTCTCATGCTTTATGGACACATAGAGATGATCCAAGGTTTTCAAATCTAGTGCTTTGAAACAGATTTCAATTCACAAATCTTAGTAAGCTGGAAGAATTTGGAGTATGGTTCAAGTCTTAGACTGTGTGCTTATATCCAAGAACTCTCATATTGCCATTTAAGATGTTGATATGAAATAATTCATAGGAACCCAGCTCTCCACACAATTCCAACATACATCTAAAAAGATATCACATTGTGCAATGAGAACAAGGAACAAGGGGGAAAAAATGTTCCTCCAGCTAGTATAGGACTGCATATGAAGACATACTTAGTGTTGGGAGACGAGATACATCAGTCAATCTTTGATAAATGGGATCTACAGCTCTAAAATCTTATCCTTAGATTATTAAAAAAAAGTATAATGGGATAGAGTCAGGTAATATTAGTTCACTATGTAAGAAAAATAGAGGTTGACAGAGCTAACATGAATTCTATAAGTTTCTCAGAACTATAGGAAAAGGCAAAAACCCAAGATGCCCATGGTTCTATAATAGACCCCAATCTCATTCACTAATAGATAAGAAGCAGTCATTACCCAGTTGGAGGTAATTCTATGATGTTTGAGATTAGCATGATCTTTAAGGAGAAGAAATCAACTCGGAGTTTGTGCAACAAACAAGGAGACAGAAACTGTATCAATCCCATTTTAGACTTCCAGGCGACTGAGACAAAGGCAAAATATTTTGGCAAAAGATGAGATACATAGCTCCTATCATGCCTTCCAGAAGTTCAAAGTCAGTGACATTCAGATTATAGCAGAAAAGGATCAAATAACTAATGCATACCCTATCTAAGAGTGTAGGAAGGGAAAATGTCTGACTCCTGAACAAATTTAATTTCTATCCCTGAGACTAGAAATATGAGTAAATGGAAAAGTTCTGTACTAGAAAGAAATTATATGATACTCTGACTACTTGGAAGAAATTAGAAGATGTAACTATAGAAGAGACTTACTCTATTAACATGTACAAATAGAAACTCAGAAAAAGAACAACTTTACTTCACAGATTTGAAAAGTGGATGTAATAAATGACCAAGAAAACAAATAATTAGAAATTAAATTAGAGTGCTAGAAGAAAAAAAATGGAAGAAAGATAAATTAACTTAGAGCACAAAGTGGAAAAATTCCACCAAGTAGTAGGGTTTAGACTGTGGTCCAAAAAGACTAGTACCTCTGCTATGAGGGCTATCAAGTCCTTTTAAAGGATTCTTTCCACTTTTAAGTCCACCCGCACCATCTAAGTCTCACCTGTGACTCCAAAAAACTATGACAAGTGCAGCTGCCACACACAAATAAATGATTTTGTTAGATGGGCTAAACTAGATTGAGTGTAACCTAGGGCATCTCAAATCTGTCAGTGAATTAGAGGGTGGTGTTTACTCCAAGGTGGTGAACTCTTCCATTGGTAAATTAGGTGGATTAGAATAATTCAATATAATGGAAATGAAGGCAGCTGAAACAGGCATCCTTGGGGTGCTTAGAGTTTGGTTAGACATCAAAGATGTCAAGGTCACCCACTGAATTTAGAATCATCACCAGTTGTCTTGATTGTCTTGCCACTGTGTCAAGCCATCACTATGATGACTTTGGAAGAGAGATTGGAGTTTGTGATTTTGTGCAACTCTGCTTCACTTAAATTCAATTTACCCATGAATCAAAAGATCACTCATATCATTTTAATATTGCTGTCTCAAAGTCCTGTGGCAGAAAGGCAAGTGATGAAGTAATAGATGCAGATATACTGAGAATTGTAGTCACAACTCTGCACACAGACCAGCCCGTCATAGGGTTGTCTGCCCACTGGAAATAATAGTAAGATTCAGTAACCCCTTGTGTGAGCAACCTTTTAAGGATTGCACTGGGAACTTCTGGCCAAGATAGTGGAAAGAAACCAGACACTGTTTTAAGCTCTCCTGGCTTTCCCTCAGAACTGACAAAACTCTATTGTATACCATGGAAACAATGTAAAGACCAACAAAATGCTTTTTGTGGGGGGTGGGGGGGAGGGAAGCAAGAATGGGGGGAAAATTGTAAAATTCGAATTCAAAATAAATAAAATCTTCCTAAAAAAAAAAGAACTGACAAGAATCAAGCCTCTTAACAGATTTTGGATTGACAGAACCCACAAAAGACAGAAGAAACACCTTCCAGAAAGGTCTGTCATGACCAGTGCAGAGAGCAGAGATCTATGGCAGGAGTGGCAGGGTGAAATGGGGGACTAACCTGAGAACCTCAGTTATGAGAGTGGAAGTCTTTATGATTTGTACAGTGGGAGGACAGGGAGAGCTCCAATACAGCTGCCCAGGACACCCATTTATCCAGTGTGGCTGCTCTGGACAGCCTGAACCTGAAGCACTTGGCATTCTCAGAGAAGCCCCAGTACAAACACAGAAATAGCCCCAGGTATTCATACCTTTCCCAAAGGTCCAGGTATAGGCAGTGGATGTCCCCAGTCTTGACTACCCAGATAGAACCACTGGAGTTTCCAGCCCTGACAGCCTAGCCCAGCACCTGGGTTACTTGGGTACTGTCCAGATCCAGTCAAAGTAATGGGGAGCTACTCCCAGAACAGACAATTTAGAGAAAGTTTCTGGAGTTCCTTAGTGGTTGGTCCACTGAAGAACCCCCTGGAGTTACTAATACCTGTAAGCAAAGCCTCTAGGGTTCTCAACACCAAAGTTCTGCAAACCAACTCCTCCCCCAACACAAGACTTTAGGGTAAGTTAACATCCCAAAATGAAGAAAGGACAGCACAAAACAGAGTCTATTGACTGTTACATTCGAGATAAGGATATTAACTCAGAAAAGAAGAATATAAGGTATGCTATATGTGAAGCTTCAGAGGAGAAGATGAATTGATCTACAGCTCAGAAAGATATCTTAGAACAAAAGATCAGAAAGGAGCTTTAAAATCAAATGAAAAATTGAGAAAATAAACATAAAAGAAAATTAACACCATGCATGAGAAGATTAACATCTTACGACAAAAAAATGATAGAACAAAACAAATCCTTTAAAAATGAAATTTTCCAAATGCAAGAAAGAATAATTCTCTCAAAAACACATTTGGGCAAATGGAAAAAGATGACTTCTATAAAAATAGAATTGATCAAATGGAAAAGGAGATGCAAGGGCTAAATGGAAAAAATACCTCCCTGAAAAATAGATTGGAAATAGTAGAAGCTAATGACTTTATGAGATGCAAGAATTTGTTAAACAAAATTGAAAAATTGAAAAAATAGAAGAAAATATAAATACCTCATTGGTAAAACTACTGTTCTGGAAAATAGATCCAAGAGAGACAATCTGCAAATCATTGAACTACCAGAAATCCTGGATCAAGAAAAGAATCTGGAAAACATCATGAAGGAAAGTATATGGGAAAATTTTCCAAATCTACTAGAACAAGAAAACAATATAACCAATGAAAGAATCCACAGAACCCCTCCAGAAAGAGACCCCAGGATAAAAACTCCAAGGTTTGTAATAGTCAAATTCTATAACTCTCGAATAAGGGAGAAAATATAGCAAGTAGCAAAAAAGAAAATAATCTTAATATAAAGGAATCACAATCAGACTCACACAGGACCTATCAGCTTCAACAATGAAGGATTGTAAGACCTGGAATAGAATATTTTGGAGAGTAACCTGGAATTATAACCAGAATGTACTGCAAAATTCAGCATGCATTTTCAAGGAAAAAAGATGGATATTCAATGAAATACAGGACTTCCAGAATTTCCTGACGCAAAGACCAGAATTGGACAGAGAATTCAATAACCAAATACACAACTCAAGAGTTGCAATATAAAAAGGTAAATTAAAAAGGGGAGGAAATAACAAAACCAAACAAAAGCAATGTTGGTCAAGACAATGAAATTGTATACAACCCTAAAAGGGAAGATATAATACTTCTAATTCTTTAGAACTTTACTTCTTTTAGGATAATTAAAGGGTAGAATATAATTGAAGAGAATAAACAAAAAGTACTTGGGTATAATTGCGTCTTATCCCTTAATTTGAAGAGGTTCAAGATGACATTACTATGTTTGAGATAAAGAGCCCTGAAGAAAAAAGCAGGGACTTAGCTTTAAACTTAAGTGTCTCCTTATCCTTTGATTCACTTTAGTTTCATTGTGCTTAGCACCTTGTCTAATGAGGTCATCATAAACTGGGCAGCCCTGAGTCAGTGTCTCTATAACTTAGAATCATTTGTAAAGTTCTCAGGTAAGACCTCCAGAGCCTCCTAGTATTTAAGAGTGCTTTAATATTCAAACAGTTAATTAGATCAAAGTTTGACTTAACCTATGCTTCACTTAATAAGGGTTTAAGTACCCTTTGGGGAGTGGGGGGGGAAAGTGGGTGAGAGAATGGGCCTTGTTTCACCTGACAGGGTTTTTAAGTACCCTAGGTGTGGAGTGTGGGGAGGTAAAGTATGAAAGAAAATTGGCCTGGGGTGAGGGGCACAAATAGTTCAAGAAATGATATGACTTTGGATGATACTTTGCTTCATGAGGAGGATTTTGTGTACTTGAAAGATTCTTGAAAAGGGGATAAGGTAAAAAATGATTATAATTATAATTTGATGTAATTTGAGGCAATGCTGCTTACCAACAATCAAGCAATCAATCAGTGATGCTACATTGATAAAAATATGAGCTTATCAAGCAATCAAATAATCAAACTGTTATTGATGATACCTGATTAATAATATTAGAGCAATAAATAACACCAAGGGAAGAAGCACAAACATTGATAATTTTTGAGGGAAAGAAAGGAGAATGTGAATGCTGAATAAATTTGATTCATTAGATTTTGCCCAGTGAGGGAATAAGATACATTTTCACTTGGGTTTAAAAAAATCTAAATCTACTAGGAAGGGAAAGATAAGGGAAGAGGTGACTGATAAAAGAGAAGGTAAAAGTATGAGTGAAAATAAACTGAAAGTTAAATTTTTAAAAGAAAAGTCAAAGGGGAAAGGGAGTAAAATTTTGTTGAGGAGGAATGAGAGAAAAGGAAAGAGAAAAATATAATTGTAGAAAGATAGCATGAAGAGAAATAAAGAATAGTAATCTTAATTGTAAATATGAATGGGATGAATTGTCCCTAAAATGGAAGTGGATAGCAAAATGGATTAAAAAAACGGAATTCTACAATATGTTGTTTGCACACATTTGAAGCAGAGAAATACACAGAGTAAAGGTAAAAGGTTGGGGCAAAATATATTATGCCTCAGATGAAGTAAAAAAATACCTGGGGTAGTGATCCTAATCTAAGACAAAGTAAAAGTAAAAATCAATCTCTTTCAAAGGGATAAGGAAGGAAACTCCATCTTCTTAAAAGGCATCATTGGTAATGAAGCTATGTTATAACTAAACATGTATGCACCTAGTCGTTCAGGATCCAAATTCCTAGAGGAACAACTGAGTGAATTACAAGGAGACATGGAGTTGTGAATGGATCCAGCCTTTTTGGAGAACAATATGGAACTATGCCCAAAGAACAATAAAACTGTTTATACCCTTTGACCCAGCAATTCCAATTCTAGGTCTATATCCAGAAGAAGTTATAAAAAAATGGGAAAAGTCCTGTATGTTCCAAAATATTCACAGCAGCTCTTTTTGTAATGGCAAAGAATTGGAAATTGAGGAGATATCCATCAACTGTACCATAAACAAGTTATGGTAGATGAATACTATGGAATTCTATTGTTCTACAAAAAAACCATAAATGGTTGAACTCTAGAGAAGCGTGGATTGACTTAATGGGATCTGATGCTGAGCAAAAGGAGTATCAACAACACTATTATGAGATGAATAACCTTGATGGAAACAACTCCTCTCAACAGTCTAGAGAGTTAGGATAACTGTACTAGACCAGTTATGGAAAATGCTATCCCCATCCAGAGGAAGAAAAAAAAACAAAATAAAACAGAAAGAAACAACCCTTCTGAATCTGATTAACACTTCATAAAAATTATCTCTTATGCATATCTTTCCCTTAATCCTAAATCCTCATGCCTAAAATTACTGTGGTAAGCATGTTTATCAAAATATGCATATAAAATACTAACCTGACTCTTCCCTTCCAAGAGGTTGGAGGTGGGAGGGGAAGGTGGAGGGATAGTTTATAACTAGGAAGCATGCATATGCATATGGATGAAAATAAATAATTTTTAAAAAAAGATATAGTTAAGGAGAACTGCCTGAATCAACTATCCAGTAAAACTTAGCTTTCTCTTTCAGTGGAAAGATGGACATTTAAAGAAATAAATGTCAACCAGAGCTGAATAGAAAATGTTATCTTCAAGCAGGAGATTAAGGAGATACAAGAAAAGGTAAACAGGTGAAAAGAAAAAGATTACTATCCAATGAAATTAAACTGGTTATATCTCTTCCTGAAAGGAAGATCCTCAAAACTCTTGAGAATTGTAACACTATTAGACGAGAATATACTTACGGTATAGGTATGGACATTCATGGTATGTCCTTGACTTTGATTCAATGATTTAAAAACAATTAGGACATTAAAAGGCCGGGGGATTGTAAAGCACCGGAGGAAAAGTGAGATAGAATGGGATAAATTAAATCACATAAAGAGATGCAAAGACCTAATGCATTAGAGGGAAAGAGGGAATGATGTGTCAACTGCTTGCATCTTACTCTCATTGGATTTGGCTCAAAGAGGGGATTAACATGCACAGTTGAATTTAGAAATTTATCTTACCTTTCAAGGATTAGGAGGGGAAAGGGGAAGAGGGCAGGAGGAAATAATAGAAAGGAGGGAAGGAAGAAGGGGGAACAGGAAAAGGAGAAAGAAAAGAGAGGGTGATGGATAGAAGGGGAAAACACATTGAGGGAGGCAGTATTCAGAAGCAAAACACTGGGGAGTAGGGATAAAGTGAAAGGAGAGGAAAATACAAATGGAGGAGAAATAGCATGGAGGATAATAAAGAATAATTAATTATAACTGTGAATGTGAATGAGATGAACTCTTTCATGAAATGGGAGTGGATAGCAGAGTAGATTAAAAACCAAAATCCTACAACATACTACTTACAAGAAAAACATTTTAAAAAAAATTTATTTATTTTGAGTTTTACAATTTTACCCTAATCTTGCTTCCCTACCCCATCCCCCACAGAAGGAGTCTGTTAGTCTTTACAATGTTTCCATGGTATACATTAATCTAAGCTGAATGTGATGAGAGGGAAATCATATCCTTAAGGAAGAAAAAATAAAGTATAAGAGAACAAAATTACATAATAAGATAATGGTTTTTTCCCCTAAATTAAAGGTAATAGTCTTTGGTCTTTGTTTAAATTCCACAATTTTTTTTCTCTGGATACAGATGGTATTCTCCATTGGAAAGAGCCCAAAATTGTCCCTGATTTTTGCATTGATGGAATGGGCAATTCCCCCATCACCATCAGGGTGTACAATGTTTCTCTGGTTCTGCTCATCTCGATCAGCATCAGTTCATGCAAATCACTCCATGCTTCCCTAAATTCCCATCTCTCCTGGTTTCTAATAGAACAATAGTGTTCCATTACATACCTATACCACAGTTTCTTAAGCCATTCCCACTAGTAGAGTTTTGCAGTCTATATTTTTCTGTAGCTCTTTCAACTACTCCTCTAAGATTTTGGATGCTATACCATTAGGTGCATACATATTTAGTATTGAAATTAATTTATTGTTTATGATACCTTTTAGGACAATATAGAATCCTTCCTTATCTCTTTTAACACTATCTATTTTTGCTGCTGCTTTGTCTAAGATAAGGATTGCAACCCTGCTTTTTTTTCACTTCACCTGAAGCAAAATATATTTTGCTCCAACCTTTTACTTTTACTCTCTCTATATATATCTCTCTGCTTCAAATGAGTTTCTTGTAAGTGGCATATTGTAGGATTCTGGTTTTTAATCCACTTTGCTATTTGTAAAAGTTTTAAGGGAGAGTTCATTCCATTCACATTCAAAGCTATAATTACTAACTCTTTATTGCCCTCCATGCTATCTTTCCCTCTGTTTATATTTTTTCCCCTTTTTCCCTTTATCCATGTTCTCCAGTATTTTGTTTCTGAATACCACCACCCTTCAGTGTGTTTTCCCTCCTATATCAACCCCCCCCACCTTTTTTTTCCCCTTTTCCCTTTTCCCCTTCCTCCTTCCCTTCCTTCTGGTAGTTTCCCCTTTTCTCCCCTCTCCCTTTCCCCTTTTAATACTTGAAAGGTAAGATAAGTTTCTTAACTGCATGTGTAAATTAACTTTAAGCCAAGTCTGATGAGATGAAGATTCAGGTGGTTCTCACCTCTTCCCTTCTTTGTCTCTATTACAATAGGTCTTTTGTACTTCTTGATGTAATGAGATTTGCCCCATCCAGTCTCCTCCATCCTCCCATTTCCTAATTGTTCCCCTTTTTAGGGAGGTATTGTTTTTAAATCACTCTCTCTTAGTCTCAGAAAAGTTATGAGTGTCCATCACTTCTGGCTAAGTATATTCTCTCTAATAGAGTTGCATTTCTTGAGAGTTATTAGAATCTTTCTCTAAGTTAAGGATTTAGCTTGTTTCATCTTATTGGATAGCAGTTTTTTTCCCCTTTACCTTTTTTTTTAGGTTTTTGCAAGGCAAACAGGGTTAAGTGGCTTGCCCAAGGCCACACAGCTAGGTAATTATTAAGTGTCTGAGACCAGATTTGAACCCAGGTACTCCTGACTCTAGGGCTGTGCTTTATCCACTATGCCACCTAGCCGCCTCCTACTTCACCTTTTTTTTTTTTTTTTTTTACCTTTTCATGTTTCTCTTGAGTCTCCTGTTTGATATCCAAATTTTCTATTTAGCTCTGGTCTTTTCAACAAGGAATGTTGGAAGTCTCCCAGTTCATTAAATGTCCATCTTTTCCCCTTGGAAGAAAAGGCTCAGCTTTTCAGCACAGTGGATTCTTGGCTGCATTCCAAGTTCCCTTCTTCTTTGTTATATCTCATTCCAGGCCCTTCAGTCCCTTAATGTTGATCCAGCCAAGTCCTCTGTAATCCTTACTGTGACTCCTTGGTATCTAAATCATTTCTTTCTGACTGTTTGCTGGATTTTTTCTTTTATCTGTTAGTGTTGGAATTTGACCAAAACATTTCTTGGTGTTTTCATTTTGGGATCTCTTTCCAGAGGGGACTGATGCATTCTTTCAATAACTATTTTGCCCTCTGGTTTCATGATAACAGGGCAATTTTCCATCACTAAATCCTGTAATATTAAGTCCAGGATTTTTTCTCTTCAATGTTTTCAGGAATTCCTATAATTCTCAAGTTGTCCCTTCTCAATCGGTTCTCAAGGTCAGTGGTTTTGCTGATGAGGTGTTTTCCATTTTTTTCTATTTTTTTTGAAATTTTGGGTTTGTTTAACAGAATCTGATTGTCTCATGTCATTAGTTTCCAAAGATTCCATTCTTTTTTTTTAATAGAAGAATTTTCTTCATTTACCTTTTGTAACTCCTTTTCCAATCAGTCAGTTCTATTTTTGAAGGAGTTTTCCATTAGCCCATTTTGAGAGAATTATTTTCTTTTTTGCATTTGCCCAGTTGAGGATTTGAGAGAATTATTTTCTTTTTTGTATTTGTCCAATTGTATTTTCCAGTGTCTTGTTTTCTTGTTGCAATGTGTTAATTTTATTCTGAGTTTCTTTTCCCAATTTTTCCAATTGATTTTTAAACTCCTTCTTGATTTCTTCAACGAACTCTTTCTGGGCTGGTGACCAATTCATATTCTCCTCAGAAGTACTAGATCTCTCTGGGTTAGAATCTGTCTCTTCTAAATATTTATCCATACCATTTTTAATGGTTTTTCTTCATTTTTCTAGGATCTTGTGTTGGCTGGCTCTCAGAGGTTTACTTTTGAAAATCCTAGAGGCTTTGTCCCCTTTGCTTAATAATTCCAAGAATTACAGTCCCTACTTTCTCTGGAGTTACTGAAACCCTCTCCCAGTCCTGGAGGGAGGAAGGAGGGGGGAGCAGGGTCTGAGTTGACTTTGATCAGTGGGCTGGAAGCCAATCTCCTTTTCAGCTGAGTGGGCTCCTTAGTCCACACCTATGCTTGAGGGGATGGGGGCAAGGGCTGGCTATCTTTTGTTCCTGGAAGAATGCTCCAAAAGTATGGGTCCTGCACCAAGCTAGGTGATTTCCATGCTGTAGACATCCCCTCCCCCCTGGCCAAAGACTTCACAGCTGGCTAAAGTTGGTTCTTGACCCACCTTTCACCAAAGTCTCTGAGGCTAACACTTCTCACCAAGGTCTCTGAGGCAAACACTGGTTCTTTGGCTTCACTCCCATTGCTGTCCCTGCACTGATTCACTGGTCTCCTCTCCCAGTTCACCCATGGTTCCCTGAGATTGACCTTGTTCGTAGGTATTCTTCTCCTGGCTTCTTTATCTGGGTTTTAGTGATTGAATTTCTGTTAAGAGGTTTTTTCCATGTTATTTTTGAAGGGATGCAGGGAGCACATAATGCAGTACCTGTCTTCTCTCTCTGCCATCTTGGCTGGAAATCTCACAAGAAACACATTTGAAGTGGAGACATACATACAGAGTAAAGGTAAAAGACTGTAGCAAAATATATTATCCTTCAGCTGAAGTGAAAAAAAAAAAGCAGGTGTAGCAATCATTACCTCAGACAGCACAATTGCAAAATAGATATCATTAAAAGGAATAAGGAAGGAAACTACATCCTCCTAAATGACAATGAAGCAGTTTCTTATTTTTTCTCATAATAAATTTTATTTTTCATTCTCATTTTGTACACTTTTTTTTACATTAATAAAATATCCTTGTTTAAGAGTAAACGAAATACCCCCCCCCATGAATATAGACTTGCTTGAGTGATAAAGTAAAGGGGAGAGAAAAAAATTAAAATAAAAAAATAGTAATATTTGTAGGTATGGCCAGGTGGCACAATGGACAAAGCACCAGCCCTGGAGCCATGAGCACCCAAGCCCACATCCAGCCATGTAGACCCAACAATCACCCAGCCATGTGACATGCAAGCCACCTGATCCCCACTGCCATGCAAAAACCAAAAAGAAGAAAAAAAAAGACCCAAAATAAAATAAAATAGTAATAATAGTAGCGGTGGCTGGGTGGTGGACAGAGCATTGGCCCTTGAGCCAGGAGCACCCAGGTCCAAATCCGGCCTCAGACACCCAAAAATCACCCTGCTATGTGGCCCCAGGCAGGCCACACAGCCCCATTTGCCCTGCACCCTCCCCCAAATAATAATAAAAAATGTGCTTGAGTCTTTGTTCTAACACCAACAACTCTGTTGCCAGTGGGTCACATTCTTTATGATAAGTCCATGGCGAAAGTTACTTCCATATTTTTCCACTGTTGCCATTGCTGATCGCAACTCCCTTCTTTCTTATTTCTCCACTACCATATAATATATTTTCTCTCTCCTTTCACTCTGACTCTGCTGTAGGGTAGCTGAGTGACGCAGCAGACAGATCCCTGGTCCTGGGGCCAAGAGGCCCTGAGCCCCCATACCACCCCTTAGTCCCAGAATCCACCTGGCCCTATGGTCCTAGACAGGCCTTCCAATCCCAGCCCCTTGAAAGAAGTAAAAAAGAAAATGTGTTATATCTGACCACTCTCCATCCTCTCCTCCTTTATTCACATCCCCACCCCTTCCCCCTGCTCCCCCCCTCCTCCTTCTTACTCCAGATGTCTATACCCCATTGAGTATATATGCTGTTTCCTCTCCTAGCCACTTCTGATGAGAGCAAAAGTTCCCTCATTTCCCCTTGCCTCTCCCCTTCCATATCTTGCATTAGTTCATTGTAATAAAGAAAAATCTTATTATATGAAATATATTGGCCTATTCCCCCTCTCCTTTTTCTTTCTCCCATTACATTTTCCTTTTTTTCTATTGACTCCATTTTTACACCATATTTTATCTTCAAATTCAGCTTTCTTCAGTGTTTCAACTATAAAAGCTCCCTCTACCTGCTCTATTAACTGAGAAGGTTCATATGAGTATTATCAGTGTCATTTTTCTATGCAGGAATGCATACATTTCATCATCATCAAGTCCCTCATATTTTCCCCCCCTCCTCCAATCTCCATGCTTCACCTGAGTCCTGTATCTGAAGATCAAACCTTCTGTTCAGCTCTGGCCATTCCAAAAGGAACATTTGAAATTCCCCTGGTTCATTGAAAGTCCATCTTTTTCCTTGGAAGAGGACATTCAGCCTTGCTGGCTAGTTCACTCTTGGCTGCATTCTAAGCTCTTTTGCCTTCCAGTATATTATATTCCAAGCCCTACAAGCTTCCAATGTAGTTGCTGCTAAGTCCTGTGTGATCCTGACTGCAGCTCCACGATATTTGAACTGTGTCCTTCTGGCTGCTTGTAATATTTTCTCTTTGACTTGGGAGTTCTGGAACTTGGCTATAATATTCCTAGGGGTTGGTTTTTTTCGATTTCTTTCTCAGGGGGATTGATGGATTCTCTCCAGTTCTATTTTGCCCTCTGCTTCTAGAATATCAGGGCAATTTTCCTGTAGTAATTCTTTGAAAATGATGTCAAGGCTCTTTTCCTGATCATGACTTTCAGGTATTCCAATAATTTTTACATTATTTTTCCTAAGTCTGTTTTCCATATCAGTTGTTTTTTCAATGAGATATTACACATTTTCTTCTAATTTTTCATTTTTTTGGTTTTGAAGTATTGATTCCTGATTTCTGGTAAATTCATCAATCTCCCTGAATTCTATTCTTTGTCTGAAGGATTTGTTCTCCTCAGAGAGTTTTCTTATTTCTTTTTCCATCTGTCCAATTTTGCTTTTTAAAGCATTCTTCTCCTCAAGAACTTTTTGAACTGTTTTATCCATTTGACCTAAGCTGGTTTTTAGCATGCTATTTTCTTCAGCGTTTTTTTGGATTTCCTTGACTCAGTTGCTGACTTCATTTTCATGTTTTTCCTGCATCTTTCTAATTTCTTTTCCCAGTTTTTCTTCTAACTCCCTCATCTGATTTTCAAAGTCTTTTTTGAGCTCTGTCATAGCCTGAGCCCAATTTCTGTTTTTCTAGGAGTCTTTAGATGCAGGAGCTTGTGCTTCCTCATCTTCAGACTGAGTATATTGATCCTTCTTGGGACCATAAATAATGTATTTCTCAATGGTGTTCCTCTTTTTTCTGTGCTTGCTCATTTTCCCAGCCTAAGCCTGTTTTTGGGGTGCTTCTTGAGCTTTTGGGCACTCCCACAAGGGTCTCAATGTGTGAGCCTCTGTCCTCCCTCCTGGTCTGTGAATAACCATATGCTCTCCCATCTTTCACAGGCCTAAGGTAGAGGGGGCCGCTGCTGTTCTGTTTGGTGGCCTAGACTGTGATCAGTATCTGAATGTGTTCAGAGCCCCAGAGTCCTGTTCCAGGGGCAGAG
Organism: Macrotis lagotis; assembly: GCF_037893015.1. Lineage (NCBI taxonomy): Eukaryota > Metazoa > Chordata > Mammalia > Peramelemorphia > Peramelidae > Macrotis > Macrotis lagotis. The sequence continues at coordinate 597,542,043 of NC_133666.1, read as the reverse complement.
GACAGAGCTCTGCAGTCTCTCTTCACTCCCCTCCCTCAGCTCATTGGGCTCATGCCCTGGAGGCTCCTGCTTACTGGCTCCACCTGCTTCTGTTCCTGGATCTGGGCTGCAGAAAGACCACACTGCTAGCTGTGTGCCCTGAGAGCTGGGCTCCATGTGCTCACCCCTGCTGTTCCCCCACTTTATGCTTGGTGCTCCCTGGGGTGTAGCTCAGGAGACTCCCCCCCTGCTGTGAGCTGGGGCTCCCAGCGCACTGGGCCTGCCTCCCAGAGGCTGAAGTTCTTTTGCTCTGGCGGGCCACCCCTCTGGATGGCCGCCCCTCTGAGCAGAGCCTTTCTGCTCTTTTCCAGGTTACCTTGAGTAGGAGAACTGCCTCTCTGGGTCCCTTTGTGGGTTCTGTCTCTGGAAAGTTTAGTTAGAGTCCTTAGTTTAGAAGTTTTATCAGAGAGTGCCTAAGACTGGATCCCTTCTTGTCGCTATCTTGGCTCCTTCCCCCAATGGAGCAGTTTCAATACTAAGCATATATGCACCAAGTGGTATAGCATACATACTCTTGAAGAAGAAGCTAAATGAGTTACAGGAGATAGAGACAGCAAAACACTACTGGTGGAGTACCTCAAACTCTCTCTCTCAGAATTAGATAAATCTAACAATAAAATAAACAAGAAATAAGCTAAGGAAATGAATAAAATATTAGAAAACCTGGATATGATAGACCTCTGGAGAAAACTGAATGGAGATAGAATGGAATATGTGTCTTTTTTTGTGGTATATGGCACTTACACAAAATTTGATCATGTATTAGTGATTTAAAAACCTCATACTCAAATGCAGAAAGGTACAAATATTGCAAGCAGACTTTTCAGATCATGATATAATAAAAATCATGTACAATAAAGGATCATGGAGAGATAGACCTAAAACTCATTGGAAGCTAAATAACCTAATTTTAATGCATAACCGAATCATTGAAAGAATGGTTTCATCCAAGACCATGATTGTAATGAGATAACATATCAAAACATACAGGATACAGCAAAATTAGTTATTGGGGAAAATATTATATTTCTAAATGCTTATTTGAATAAAATAAAGAATAGATCAATGAACTGAGCATAAAATTATAAAAGAGAAAGAACAAATTAAAAATCCCAATTAACTACTAAATTAGAATCTAAATCTAAAGCAAGAAAACTATTGAATTAATAAATAAAATCAAGAATTGATTTCAGAAAAAAAGAAATAGATAACATTTTTGTTATTTGATTAAAAGAAAAGAAAGAAAACAAAATTACCAGTATCAAATATGAAAAAGATGAATTCACCACCAATGAGGAGGAAATTAAAGTAATAATTCAGAACTACTTTGTCAAACTGCATGTATGTCAATAAATTTTTCAAACTAAATGAAATGGATGAATATGTACAAAATATAAGCTTGCCCAGGTCAAAAAAAGAAGAAATGAAATTATATCCTGTAGAAAAAGAAAATCAACAAATCATCAATGAACTCCCTAAGAAAAATTTCTAGATGAATTGATAAGAGATTCTACCACATATTTAAGGAACAATTATTTCCAATTCTATATAAATTATTTGAAAAAATAGGTGAGGAAATAGTTCTGTCAAGTTCCTCACTAACACAATTATTTTGCTCATACCTAAACCAGGAAGAGGTAAAACAGAGAAAGAAAGTTATAGGCTAATTTTCCTAATGAACATGAGTGTAAAAATTTTAAAAATTTATTGGCAAAGTGTTTACAGCAAATAATCACTCGGATAATACACTATGAAGTAAGTAAGATTTATATCAGGAATTCAGAGTTGTCAGCATTAAGAAAATATCAGCATAATTGACTATATCAATAACAGACTTAAAATTTCAATAGTTGCTGAAAAGCGTTTTGATAAAATGTAGTACTTTTTAAAATTAAAAACACTAGAGAGCATAGGAATCAATGGAATTTCCTTAAAACAATAAGCAATGTCTACCTAAAACCATCAACAGGCATTATATAAAGTGGGGATAAGTTAGAATCAGTCCCATTAAGACCAGGGATGAAATAAGATTCCCATTATCATTATTATTATTTAATATTACATTAGAAATGTTAGCTTTAGCTATAAGAGAAGAAAAAGAAACTGAAGGAATTAGAATCATTAAGATTTGCAGATGATATCATGGCATACCTAGTGAAGCCTTGAAAAATCATCTAAAAAACTACTGGAAATAATTAGCAAACTTTAGCAAAGTCTCGGTATATACAATAAACTCACATAAATCCTCAGTCTTTCTATATATTACTAACAAAATGCAACAGAAAGAGATAGAAAGAGAAATATCATTTAAAATAACTGCAGACTTCATAAAATATTTGGGAGTCTCTTGCCATGGCAGACTCGGAAACTATAGGAAAACAACTATAAAACACTTTTCACACAAATAAAACTAGATTCAAATAACTGGGCAACTATCAATTGCTAATGGGTAGGATGAACTAATACAATAAAAATGACAATTCTACCTAACTTAAAGTATTTATTCAATGCCACACCAATCAAATTTCCAAAAAAATTGCTTTAGTAAGTTAGAAAAAAAATAGTAACTAAATTCATATGGAGGAACAAAAGGTCAAGGGAATTAATGAAAAAATGCAAAGAAAATAAGTCTAGTCATGCCAGATCTAAAATTATGAAGCATCAGTCATAAAAACTATTTGGTACTAGCTAATTAATAGAGTGGTGGATCAGTAGAATAGATTTGGTCAAAAGAAATATCAGTAAATGACTATAATAATCTACTGATGATAAACCCAAAGATTCTAGCTTCTGTCACAAAGCACTGGGAATACTGAAAGACAGTATGAAAGAAACTAGGTATAGATCAACATCTCACAACCTATACCAAGATAAAGTTGAAATGAGTACAGGATGTAGACATACAAGATCATAATTATAAGCTAATTAGGAAAACAAGGAATAGTTTACCTAATAGATCTATGGAAAAGGGAGCAGTTTGTGACCAAAAACAGTATAGAAAGCAAACTGAATAATTTTGATTACATTAAATTAAAATGTTTTTGCACAAATGAAATCACTAAAACCAAGATTAAAAGGAATGTAATATGTTGGGAAGAAATTTTTATAGCTAGTGTTTCTAACAATGGATTCATTTCTAAAATAGAGAACTGAGTCAAATTTATAGAAAACAAAGTCATTCTCCAATTGATAAATGGCCAAAGATATGGAAAGGCAGTTCTCAGATGAAGAAATTCAAGTTATTTAAAGTCATATAAAATTGATCTAAATAATTATTGATTGCAAAAATACAATGTAAAACATCTTGAGGAACTACCTTACACCTCAATGGTCAATATGATCAGGCAGCTAGGTGACTCAGTGGATAAAGCACTGACCTTGGAGTCAGGAGGATGGGAGTTCGAGTCCAGTCTTAATCACTTTCCACTTAGTAGTTGTATGTCCTTGGGCAAGTCACTTAACCCTGAGTGCTTCCAATCCAAGTGATTCATATCTGGCCATTGGACTCAGATGACTTGTGGAGTTCGAGAAAGTTAGACCAATGACTTAGCACAGTACCCTCTCACTCAAATCCAATCCATGTGCTTATCATGGTATTCACCTTCCTGATGTCATGGTCTTCTTCAAGAATGGACAAACACATCAATATGACTAGAAAAGAAAATTATGAATGTTGGAGAGGAAATGGGAAAACCAGAGCACCACTGCATTATTAGTGGAATTGTGACTTGATCCAACCTTTTTTATAGAGCAGTTTGGGATTAAGCCCAAAGTGTAATAAAACTGTGCATTACCCTGTGACCCAGCGATACCAGTACTCAATCTTTATGCTGAAGAGATCATGATAAAGGGTGAAAATCGCACCTATACAAAAATATTCAGAGCAGCTCTTTTTCCAGTGGTAAAGAACTGGAAATTAAGGGGTTGCCCATCAATTGAAGAATGGATGAACAAATTGGGGAAAATGTATGTGATGGAACACTATTGTTCTATAAGAAATCATGAGAGATGAGATTTCAGAAACACCTGAAAAGACTTACATGAATTGATGTTGAATGAAATAAGCAGAATCAGAAGAACATATTAACAATAATATGGGGTGGTGATCAACTCTAATGGACTTGTTCAGTTCAGCAGTACAATAATCAAAGACAATTTTAAAAGACCTATGATAGAAAATCCTATCCACATCCAAAGAAAAAACTGTAGAGTTTAAATGAAGATCAAATCACATTATCTTCAATTTTTAAAATTTATCTTATGCATTATGTCATTTTTTTCTCCAATGTTTTTTTTCTTTCATTTGGATTTGATTCTTCTTTCACAGAAATGATCAATATAGATCTATTGTTTAGCATGGTTATAAATATAGAGTCTATATCAGATTGCTTTCTGTCAAGGGGAGGGGGGAGGAAAGGGAGTGAGGGAGAGAGAAAAATGTTGAAACTCAAATCTTTGAAAAATAAATGATTGGTAAAAACTACCATTGCATGCAGTTCAAAGAAACAAATAAAAATATTTTAAAAAATAGTTTGCACTATTTACCTCCTGGTATGCTAAGTGGCTATAAAAGGAGCCCTAAAATTGTCTGTTCACACAGTTCTGGTCTGATTACTTCAGATTGACTATCCTGTAGCCAAAATATAAAAAATGTGCACAAAAGCTTCTTCAAAGAAAATTCCACTCACCCATTGGTACATGGAAAATATTCACACTTATATACAACAGAAGATCTAAAAGACCTGAAAGATAAATAGTTCACTTACTGAAGTCAGAGCTGTGTAGATGTTTTTCTGGACTGTATTTCTGGAGTGGCTGCAATAAAGGGGAACTATTTGATACTGGAGTAGGTTTTGTAATCAAAACTAATCTAGTCACCAAACTTGTATGCTCACAAAAAGGAGTGAACAACAAGTTTATGACAATCTGATTGTCACTTGCATTGAAATATCATGCCAACATCAGTGCCCATGATGAACCCTGTTGAAAAATTTTATGAAGCCCTAGAGATCCTTCTTATCAAGGGTCCAAAAGAGGACAAACTTATAATTCTGGGTGACTTTAAAGCTAAAATAGGCTGATACTACCAGACATAGAAAGGATTTCTTGGGGGATGGGATGGATTTGGAAGCAGCAACAGCAGTGGTCTTTTACTACTGGAGATCTGAGCATCTCGTGACCTCAGCACAAACACTGTCTTCCATCACCTATTTGCAATAAAACTTCCTGGTTGCATCCTTGAAGCAAACATTGACATCTAATAGACTATGTGACTGTAATGAGTAGAGACAGATAGGATGTGAGAGTGACGAAATCAATGTGTGGTTCAGAGTGCTAAACTGATCACAATTAAATTCTCTCCAAGTTAAATATTCACATTCAACCAAAGCAGTGTCCCCAAGTCCACTGGATATATGGCACATCTCAACTACTCTGTGCTGATAGAAAATGAAATAATACATAAGACAAATGGATTGCACTATTAGGGATTAGTGATAGGGACATGATCCTAGAGAGATGGGCTGAACAGTTCCATAATGTTCTTAACATATAATCCTCAATCAATGCAGAAGTCATTGATGGTTTACTTCAGATTGAAGTCAATCCATCCCTAGCTCAGGTACCAACTGAAGAGATTTTGAATGACATTATGATTCTTTCATGTAGCAAGGCACCTGGTGTTGATTCTATTTCAGTTGAGATTTACAAGGTAGAATCCATTGCTCATACAAAAGCTGATTGAAAATTTCCAGGCTATATGAAATAAATAGATATTCTCTGGGGATTAAAGGACACCTCCATTGTCTCTCTCTATAAAGATAAAGGGAATATAGACTGGCTTGTGACAATCACAGGGGTGTTTCTCCCTTATTGATTGTTGCCAAGATTCTTTGCCAGAATCATGCTTAATGGATTGATCTTTCACTTGGAAGATGATAAACTACTAGAGAGCCAATATGATTTCAGAAAGGGTCGAATCACAGTTGATATGCTATTTGCTGCCTGACCACTCCATGAAAAATGTTTAGAGAAGAAAAGTGGTCTGTTTACATCATTTGGAGATCTGACTGGTCATCATGAAGGTTTATGGAGAATTATGTCAAAATTTTTTTGCCCAGAAAAGTTCATCAATATTGTATTTCATAATGATGACTCTGGATAGTGAACAATACTCTCATGATTTTCTGGTCATTGATAGAATGAAACAAGGCTATATTCTTGCTCCCATGCTTTTTAGCATGATGTTTTCCTTCATGTTGTCAAATTACTTCAATGAGGATGAACACAGAATCAAGGTCACCTACCACACTATCAATAAATTCTTCAACTTGAAAAAGCTACAAGCCAAGACCAAAGTAGAGGGAGTGTTGGTGCATGATCTTCTGTTTGCAGATGACTGTGCACTCAATGCAGCCTCTGAAGCTAAGATTCAACAATGTTTGGGTCAGTTTTCTATTCTTGTGCTAATTTTGGCCTGACAATTAACACCAGGAAAATCTAGGTGCTCCATCAGCCAGCACCACACCATCCATATGTGGAATGATTGTTTACAATAGATGGAGAAGTTTTGAATACTGTGGACAAGTTCATTTACCTTGGCAATGTCCTTTCCATAGAGGTATATAATGACTATGAGGTTGACATAAGCATTGGCAGAGCTAGCTCAGCATTTGGGAGGCTCCAAAAGACAGTGTGGGAGAGAAGAGGTGTTAGACTGACCTCCAACCGAAGGTCTACAGAGCCAATGTATTGACCTTATCACTGTATGCCTATGAAACTGATACAGTCCAGTTTTAGGAATCTAAATCACTTCCATATAAATTGTTTTAAGAAGATTCTGATCACCTAACTTGACAAGATACCAGACAATGAAATCCTTTCTTGAATTAAACTGCCAAACATCCAAACGTTATAATAGAGAGTGAAACTACTATGGGCTGCCATGTTTTCAAATGCAAAAGTTACACTTGCCAAAAAGACTATTTTGTGGAGAATTTGCATGGGGCAAGTGCTCTGAAGTGGATCAGAAGAAGTGATATAAGGACAATCTGAAAGTCTCTCAAGAACTTTGGTGTTGACTGTTTTGCTTGAGAGACATTGGCAAAGGGCCACCCAGCATGGTGTGCCCTTATCAGTGAGGATGCTGTTCTTCATGAGCAAGGTATAATAGAAGCAGCTCAAAGGAAATGTGAGATGCATAAGTTTAGAGTACCATCTCCAGGTGTTCACACGACCTATTTGTACCCAATCTATGTTAGAGTATTTGAAGGTCATTTTTGGTCTGACCAGACACTGTAATTTGTTTCTAAAATAATGATGTCATTTTGGTCTTCTTTGATAATAAATTGTAAGAACCAAATAATAGAGTGAATTTAACTCAATGAGTCTATAACAGTAAGAAATGTTAGAATAAAGTCAAAATATTTAAAAATTTGAAGAATATATTCCATTGAATATTTGAAGAATATATTCTATTGAGATAATTTAGAAATCATTCAACAGTCTGAAAATCATAAAAATATTTAATATAGAGAGTTGAATCATAAAAGAAGGCTGACAAATATATTAAGTCCAAGGGAAATTTATTAAAATAGTAAAAATCCACTAGTCATCTCTTGAAAGAGATCCCATATTGAAAACATCCAAGAATTCTAAATCCAAATCATAGAATCAAAGCAATATTATTTTCATATTTGCTGGGGATACAGATGGGATAAGCATCTCAAATATGCATATATTAAAAAAGAGAAAATTATGGTAGACTATTTAAAAGGTGAAAGAAAAAATCTTAAAATAAGAATAATATTCTGTAAAACTAAATTATAAACAATTCTATAAAAAAGAAAAATAAAGGATTTCAAATAGAACAAATCATTTTCAGTTTCTTTTGATCAAAAAAATCAAATAAAATTTAAAAAATGCAAACATAGCAGATAAGAGAAACCAAGAAAAGCACATACATTTGAATAGTTTTGAGGGGAATAAATGTTTAAGATAGAGCACCAGCCCTTGAGTCAGGAGTACCTTAGTTCAAATCCGGCCTCAGACACAATAATTACCTAGCTGTGTGGCCTTAACCCCATTGCCTTGCCAAATAAAAGAAAAGAAGTATTTCAGAATTCTAATGTCTACAAGGGTCCCTGAAGAAATTAAGGACAAATTCAGTGCCTGACATTGGGACTGGTTTTGTTATATAGTGTTCATCTTAAGAGAAGAAAAGAAAAGGAATTGTAGGATTTTAAACTGAGGGTTGGGGAAATGGAAGTTGGGGAGAAAGTGCACTATTTCTCATAATTGGGATGTTCCATAGGAAGAATATCTGAACATGCAGAAGAATATGTCTATTTATATATCCACATTACTTAGTCCAGTGTCCAGCACATGTTTATTGACTGACTGAATAGAGATCTGATAAACCTCAAATTTTTCTATACTAGGAAGAGGATAGTTCAATTTTCACACATAATCAAAGAATTTGGTATAGAAATCTAATAAAATCAATACAGAGAAGGAAAGTGGCTGGGGATGGAACTGGAGTTAAGAACAAGGGCAATAGAGTTGAAGAAGGAAAGATTATAAGCACAACACTTCAATTTTGGAGTAGGATCATAAAAGAGGAGGATAAAATTAATTGTAAAAACTAGTAATAATGGACTGGATTGAGTGAAAATGGACAGAGGAGTGGTTTCAGACCACTTTAAATATAGATTATTTATTTCGATCCCATTATTTTCCTTTCCAACTCTCTTATTTGTGAATAAGAATAAAGATAAGAAAATTACAGAGGAAAAAATATAGGAATTTTAGAGGAAAAAATAGCAATCATAACTGTGAGTGTAAACCAGATGAATTAACTCATAAAACAGAGGATGGTACCAGAATGAATTAGAAAGCAATATGTATTTTACAAGATCCACATTTGAAATATAAAGATGCACAGAATCAAAAATGAAAGGCTGGCATAGAATATGCTATTTAATTTTTTTAAAATCAGAGATAGTAATCTTGATCTCAGATAAAGTAACTAAAACTAAATGTAGTTAAAAGAAATATCTATGGAAAAAACCTTAGATGACAAAATAATGTAAGTATATAATAATTGGCTTAACTCCAAAGTACCTGAACAAAAAGTTAATAGTATTATATAAAAATATAGCAAAACTATAATACATAGAATCCCTAAAGTACCCCTTTTAGACCTTGAAAAAAGTGACAAAAGGTTAAACAATAAAATGTTAAGGAGCTGAATATAATTTTAGAAAAAATTAGATATGATAGCTATCTAGTGATTATTTAATGATAAAAATTAATTATGTACTTAAACATAAAAACTTTACAAATACAGAAAATCAATAACAGTAGATGAATCCTTTACTGGCTCCAATGCAGGAATATTATATTCAATAAATATCCTTTGAAGAAAAGATTAAAGAAGCAACCAGACACCAAATAATTTAATCCTTAATTATCAAATGAGTAAGATAAGAAATCACCAAAATATAAGATTAGATGGTATTTAAGTTGTTGGATATGCTTATATCTACAGGCAAGGAAAAGAGAGGGGATGTATTCAAATCACTGTGCAAAATATGGATATGAGATTATCAGGTGAAAAAGGAGAGAAAGGACATTATAGAAATTTGAAAAATGTTATGATCCAGGGGCGGCTAGGTGGTTCAGTGGATAGAGCACCAGCCTTGGAATCAGGAGTACCTGAGTTCAAATCTGACCTCAGACACTTAATAATTACCTAGCTGTGTGGCCTTGGGCAAGTCACTTAACCCCACTGCCTTGAAAAAAAAATAAAAAAATGTTATGATCCAACAAACAAATTAATTTGAATTTAATGTTATGGATGGATTGAAAGAGAGAGACAGTGGAGGTGTCAAGACTTGTTAGAAAAATCTTGTAATGAACTAGGCAGGCTTAAGCAGGTATATGCTGCTAAATGTTTACCAAGGTCTCTGGGATATGTGCATTGGGCATACTTCTAAACTTAATTTACATTATCAACATTTTCTCTATTACTTTCTTAAGTCTAGACAAATAAAAAAGCAATAAATCAAGCCTTGATTTCTAGCTTTGTTTGATTTATGAGGTATACATTCCCTTTGTCCACTGAAAATTTAACACTTGGCTTTTCTGATCTGATTAAAATTGGCTCCAGCACAGTTCAAGATTTAAGGGAGATCAACTGCTAGGTAGGTGCCAATGGTAATAGAGAAGAGCAGGCATGGTAATAGCGAAGAGGAGGCAGTTTGAGAGTTATTATAGAGGGAATCCCAATAACTTGGTAAGTAATTTTGTACACACATATATACATATACACACATAGTTTATATATCTATCATCTATCTCTCTACCTATATGAGATTAAGGAGAGGAAAGAATCAACAATAATTCCAAGGTTTTGGATATGGAGGATGGGTCAATGATGGCATTATTGACAATAGTGAACTTAGGAGAGAGAAACAACAAACTTAAGGGGGAAAGCAGTTAGCTATTTTAGACATGAATTAGAATGACTGGGGGGGAAAATTCCTGTTGATAACTGGAAATGTAAATTGGATGAGAGATCAAATACAGAGAAATAGCAGGGGACTTGTCAGAAAACATGGTACTATAGATTGGGAAATGGAGATCAAAAATCTAAACCTGATTCAGTGAAGAGGTTCACTCCCAGAGTCACAGAATCATAGAATCTCAGAGTTGGAAGGAAAGTCTTAGATCTTTTTTATTCACTAACATCTTAAGAAGCCTCTTTACAATCCCTGAAAAATAGGCAACTAATTTGCTTGAAGACATCTAATAAGGGTCAATAACCTTCCTTATGGGTCAGTTAGGTGATGCAGTAGGTAGAACAATGAACTGGGAGTCAGGAAGACTCATCTTCCTGAGTTCAATTTGGTTTCAGACTCTTAGTAGCTCTGGACAAGTCATTTAACCCAGGATGCCTCAGTTTCTTATCTATGAAATAAACTGGAGAAGGAAATGGCAAAACATTTCAGTGTGCCTGCCAAGAAAACTCCAAATGGAGGCACAAAGCTTTGGACTGAATAATAACCCTACTTTTCAAAACAGCTTTCACTTTTAGAAAGCTTTCAAGTTCATAATTGTCTTTATATATCTAATTCAATGTCCTTTGATTTAGTGTTTCCACCATCTCTTGACTTCACTTCAGCAGAGGATCCTGCTTACTCAGGATTTTCAAGACTTGGATCACATCCACTTTCTCCAGGAGGGATCTTTCAGATAGAACTAAGCCCTAGAGGGGGTAAAATAATTTTCCTAAAAACATATATGTTTCTTTATTAAGATTGTGATATGCTGCTTTGGGAACTTCAAATTGACCCCCTATTCAGCAGCTTCCATTGAACCCATAATCTATGTCAGATATGAGAATTCATACTATGACCTAAGAATTCAATAGGAATTCAACCTTAACTTTTCAAGGAATTGTACAACTAATGTGTAGTCAGCTTCCACTTGAGCCAGAATTATGTGTATGCCTTCACTGAAACAGTGAGTATATTACGAGTTATTGATACCATCTGTTCTCTGCTCCCCTCTCCAATTCTACCTACATAATTGAGTCTGTATTTTAACATGCAGCCATATTGAGGGGACTTGATCAAGATAAATAACTTTCCAAGCTTAGGACATTTTCAGAATTAATGAAGTAGAAAATGTCTGCAAGAAACAAGGTCAGAATCCTGATGGTCTTGTTCAGAAAGGGCGATAACAGCAGACAACCTTGACAAAAGGAGAATTTTCCAATTGGGACTGTATTTTAATGCTAAATAAATGAATAAATAAATAAATGAGATGAAGGATAAGGGTTACCTTGGTGATGAACAATGATGATACCGGAGCTGAAGCATATGGCATAGGAGGAAGTGCAAAGTTATGTCAGCTTGCTGTGATTCATAATTAACAGCAAGAGATCTGAGACTGCAGATTGAAGGCTTTATGTATGTTATGTAATCTTGCCCTAGTGAAGCATGACACCACCGAAGCTTTTAATATGCAGAGTCTCACACTCTTGCCTTGTCAAAGAATGCCGAGAAGGATTGGAGGCAAATTGGAACATTCTTGAGAAAATGTTTATTTACATATTTCTATTGTCTTGATCTGGATTGGAAAAGGGACATGATATTTTTGGGTTGAGAAAATCTTAATCTCTTTATCTGTTAAGTAAGGGTATTGGATCAAATGTTGTTTGGTGATCTCTTCTAGTTCTAAATTGCTGTGTTTTGTGCTTTAATCTATTTTCTCTTGCCTCTTCTAACTCTAATATTATGTGTTCAATTCTAATCTAGTTCCAAAATTATGAAACTTCAGTTCTAATCCTCTATATTCTGTGATATTTACGAAGCTAGAAACATTCCAGTTCTAAAATTTTCTGATGCTCATATATGAAAAACATTCCTATGATGAATGTTAGAAATGACAGAAAGGGGCATTGATTGCTAGTAGCTAGTATTTATAAAGTGTTTTAAGGGTTTTTTAGTCAATAGTCATATCTAGTATGTGTCAGTCACTGTAAGCACTGAGGAGACAAAGAAAGGTAAAATATAATCTAGGCCTTTATAAATATCACATCATTTAATCCTCACAACAACCCTAGAAGGTGGGTGCTATTACAACTATTTTACAGATTAAAAAACTGAGGCAGACAGAACTAAAGTGACTTGTCCAGAGTCATATAAATAGACAATACTTCAGGCTGAATTTAAACTCGGATCTTCCATATTTTAGGTTCAGGCTGAATCACCTAGCTGTTGATTAAACAATACTCTCAATAACTTGAGTATATTCCCACATTTCCACCAAGTTTTACAATTTATTCTGAGATAGCTAGGATTTGATGTTAATAGTTAATAATTTGATGGCTTTTTTATGGGATTGCTTCTAATCAGAGACCTGTACAATTGCCCTTGGGATGAATTTACAGCTGAACAAAAAGCATAAAATTTTGTCTAATAAATTTGTCAGTCTAATGAGTCTATGGTCCCCTTCTCAGAATAATAAAATAGTCACTTCCCTACACCAAACATCTTGTCTCCCTGTTTGTCTCACTGGAAACCTCCTAAGCATCTTCACTCTCCCATTTCCCAGATCTTAGGCTATGTGTCACTCTGAGCTTAGTCATTGACACATATCACAAACTTGAGTCTCCTCACCTGAAAAATGGGACAATCAAATACTTGTAATTGTTTGGTCATTCAGTCATGTACAGCTCATCATGATAATCTATGAAGTGTTTTCTTGGTAAAGATCCTGGATTTCCTTCTCTCATGTATACCCATTTTATAGAAGAAGAACCAAGGCAAAGGTAAAAAAAGGATTAAGTGACTTACTCAGTGTTGTATACCTAATTTGTGTCTAAATTCAGATTTGAACTCAGGTCTTCTTGACTTGAGACCCAATACTATTCCTGCTATGCCACCAAACTACTACAAGACACCCTGTCAAGGCCCTATTATAGTGGCTGCTATGAAGAAAACATTTAATGAGAAACATCATAGGCAAGTGGACTGTTCAATACTCCAGTAAACTAATTACTGTGAGAAAATCTGAAAACCATTTAGTAAAAACCCAGAAAAGGATTCCTAACTTACAGGAAAAACAGAATGCAAGTTCTTCCTGGTTAGTTCACACACACACACACACACACACACACACACACACACACACACACACAAAAACACGTATTTTCCTACCACTGTTTCTTCCCTCTACCGTCCCCATGGCACCAAACAATCTGATATAAGTTGTACATTAATAATTATGTTTAACATATTTCTATATTAGTCATGCTGTGAAAGAAGAAGAAGAACAGAAGAACTAAGGGGAAAAACCTTGAGAAAGAAAGACAAAAAGCATAAAAGAAGTTTTCAAACGTAGAGATTCAGAATGCATTCAGAATCTATCATTTTTCCTCTGGATAGGGATGGCATTTTCTTTAACACGTCTCTCAGGAATGTTCTTGATCACTGAACTGCTGAGAGGAACTGCATCCTTCATAGTTGATCATTCACAATGTTGCTGTTAATGTGTACAATGTTCTCCTGGTTCTGCTCACTCCAGTCTACATCAGTTTATGCAAGTCTTTCCAGGCTATTGAGAAGTTGTATTGCTCATAGTTTCATACAGAACAATAGTACTCCACCATATTTATATACTGTAGCTTGTTCAACCATTCCCCACTTGATAGGTATTCAATTCTTTGCCATTGCATAAAGAGGTGCTATAAATATTTTTGCTTATGTGGATCTTTCCCCCTTTTTTGTGCTCTCTTTGAGATATAAACCTAGTAATAGTATTCTTGGATCAAAGGGTATGCACTGTTTTATTTCCCTTTGGGCATAGTTCCAAATTGCTCTCCAGAATAGTTGGATCAGTTCACAACCCTAACAATGCATTAATGTCCCAGTTTTCCCACACCCTCTCCAACATTTTTTCCTTTTCTGTTGTTTTAGCCAATCTAATAGAAACTTCAAAGTTGTTTTAATTTGCATTTCTATAATTAATAAAGACTTTTAGGACTATAGATAGGTTTAATTTCTTCAACTGAAAACTGTCTTTTCATGACCTTTGACCATTTGTCAATTGGAGTATGACTTCTTATAAATTTAAGGCAGGTCTCTATATATATTAGAAATGAAAAAAAATAAATGAGTCCTGCATTCCTTTTAATAATGATCATATTGATTTTGTTTATGCAAAAAATTTTAATTTAATGCTGTCAAAATTATTCATTTTGCAATATTTTGTTCCTTATCTCTTTTTTAGTCAGGCTATTCCTTGTTATAATTGACCTATGGTATCACCCTTTAAGTTTAAATCCTGTACAAATTTCTACTTTATTTTGTTTGTAGGACCTATAACTTTTTCTGCTTATTGACCAATTCTTTTTACCTGTCTGAAGAGAGAGTCAGAGTAATGAAAAGATTATCAAATTCACTTCTCTCAAAGATTATCAAATTCAGTTCTGAACCTTAGAAAACACTCTTATCCACAAATTATATAAGTGGTTAATCCAATTTCACTTGATAAACTTCTACTTCCTGAAAGAGATTGCAAAATGAAAATTCCAGTAATAATGATAGTCAAATTTCAGAGCTCCTAAGTCAAGGAGAAAATATTGCAAGCAGTTAAAAAAAAATCTAATGTCATGAAGTCACTGTCAGGATAACACAGGATTTAGGAATTTCTATGTTAAAGGATTGGAGGGGAAAGGAGCTAGTATTGCAAACAAGAATTATCTACCCAACAAAAACCAAGTATAATCCTTCAGAGGGAAAATTAATATTTAATAAAATAGAAGACTTTCAAGTGTTCTTGATAGAAAAACCAGAGCAGAATAGAAAATTTGAATTTCAAATATGACTCAAAAGAGACATAAAAAGTAAACAGAAGAAAAAATCATAAGGTCTTCAATAAGGTTAACTGTTGGTATTCTTATATGGAAAAATGATACTTGTAACTCCTAAAACTTTTCTCAGAAAGAATATAAATAGACATAGGGAATATGCATGATTTGAACATAATGAGATTACTAATACATACACACACACACAAACATATATATATATATAATATATATATGTAATTAAATGATGAGAAAAGAAAATTGCAGAAAGGGAAAAGGTGATACAGAATGAGGTTAATTATCTGACATAAAAGAGACCCAAAGGAAATTTTACAATGAAAGGGAAGTTGGGGGAAAGGGGAGGGGGTACATATGAAATTTATTTTCCTTAATCTTGAAAAGGGAATATCATTCATGCTCAATTGGGTGTTGAATATATAATCATATATTACATATATATATAAATCTTATCATATATAAAAGAGTGAGGGAGAAGGAGATAAAGGAAGAGACACCTGATAGAAGGGAGGGTAGATTGAAGGAGGTAAAATTCAGATGCAAAACAATGGACAATGGACAGGATGAAAGAAAGAGTAGGATAAATGGGGTAAATGGGATGCGGTTAAGTATATAATTAGTAATCATAACTATGGAAAATTTTCAATAATTTTTCCTGATAAGAACCTCATTCTGAAATGTAAAAAACTGAGTTATTTTTATGAAAGAAGAGTCATTCCTCATTTAATAAATGTCAAAGGATATGAACAGGAAATTTTCAAAGTAACCAAAACTATACACAAACATAAGAAAAAATGCTGTAAATCACTAATGATTAGAGAAATGCAAATTAAAACAATTCTGAACTATTCACACCTATCAAACTGACTAATATGATAGAAAAGAATAATGACAAATTTTAGAGGATGTGGGAAAAATGAAAACACTAGTGCACTGCTTGTGAAGTTGTATATTGATTCAGCTATTTTAGAGGACATCTTGGGATTATCCCCAAAGTGCTACAAAACCATGTCTTTGACCAAGCAATGCTATTACTAGTTCTGTATCCCAAAGAGAGAAAAAAACAGAAGGGAAATGGACCTAGATGTGCAAAAATATTTATAGAGCTCTTTTCAGTAGGGGCAAAGAAATGAAAATTGAGAGAATACCATCAAATGGGGAATGACTGAACAAGTTATTGTATATGATTGCCCTGGAATAATTGGGTTTTAAAAAATGATGAGCACATGTTCTTAGAAAAAACTTGGAAATTCTTATATGATCCATGCAAAAGGAAGTGAACATAACTAGGAAACCATTGTACACAGTAATAGCAATATTGTATGATGATCTACTGTTAACAACTTAGCTTTTCTCACCAATACAATGATTCAAGACAATTCTGTGGGAGTAATGCTGAAAGGAACTGATCATCTCAAGAGAAGAAACCAGTGGAGATTGAATTTAGATTGAAGATTGAAGATTTTTCTTGTTTTTTTTTTAGTTTTCTTTTATAGCATGATTTACATGGAAAAGTGACTACATGACTACACATGTATAACCTATGTCAAATTGTTTGCCTTCTCCATGGGAGGAGAGGAGGGAGGAAGAGAATTTGAAACATGAATTTGAAAAGAATGCTAAAATTGTTTTTATATATAATTGAGGGGAATAAAATATTAAATTAACGAAATAAAAAGCATGCAGATCAGAACTGAACATGGTTCTCTCAATGTAGTCTAATCAAAGTAGTATAAAGTAAGAGTCTTACTTTCTCAATCGAGAGCATTATATCCCTCTTGATGTAGCCTATGATTACATTGTTTTGTTTGGTTTTGCTATGAGATGAAGCTTGATAGATAGTAGAGAGACCAGTGGATTTAGAATTAGAAGATTTAGAAGCTGGGTTCTGCAGCTAATAATCTATATAGCCTTTAGTAAATCATTTTATATCTCTGGTTTTCAGCTTCCTCATCTGTAAAAAGGATGATCTTATAAACAAATTGTGATATATGAATGTGATAGAGTACTGTTGTTCTGTAAGAAGTCATGGGGGGGGCAGCTAGGTGGTGCAGTGGATAGAGCACCGACCCTGGAGTCAGGAGTACCTGAGTTCAAATCTGACTTACCTATCTGTGTGGCCTTGGGTAAGCCCCTAACTCCATTGCCTCGCAAAAAACAAAAGTAATGAGGGGTGAGACTTCAGAAAGATCTGGAAAGACTTGCATGAACTGATGCTGAGTGAAATGAGCAGAATCAGAAGAATGTCATAAAAAAACAACATGTAACATTCTGCAATGTTCAACTTTGATGGGCTCACTCATCTCACCAGTACAATAATCAAAATAATTCTAAAGGATTTCTATCCACATCCAGAGAAGAAAGTATGGAGTTTGAATGCAGACCAAAGCTTATTATTTTCAATTTTTAAAATTTGTTTTATGTTTTATTTCCACTATCATAGTTTTTTCCATTTTTTCTAATTCTTCCTTCACAACATGATTGATATGGAGATATATATATATATATATATATATATGTATATATATATATATATGACTTATATTAGATTGTTCTCTATAAGGGAAAAGGGGGGCAGAAGAAGGGAAAAGAGAAAAAATGTGAAACTCAAAATTTTTAAAAAAATGATTGCCCAAAACTATCTTTGAATGTTGTAGGAAAAATAAAAAAATTATAATTAAAAATAATAATGAGCTTAAATTTTATGAATTCTTAGGATATTGTTGTTTTTCTTTATCCAGCTCCAAATGCAGAAGTCTAGATCCAAATTGTTCTGCAAGGTCTCTTGTGATTCAGAAATTGACCCCTAGGAGAAGGATTCTGAATTTGGATGACTGAGAATTCTACAGGATGACAGAAAGATATTTTTGTCAGGGCCTCATATACCCAGATAGCACCAATGTAATGTTGATAGGTCAAGTAAGGAATAAGAACTATTATTTGTCAGTATGGTTATGTGACAAATAATTCCTTTTTTTTAGTTCATGTAGCAAGTAACTACTGCTTAAACATCTACCACAAGACAAAAATTATAGAAGGAAAAAAACCATGATTTTATTATGATTAAGCACAGTTAATGCTCTGATGCCTATGGAACAACTAGTTTGAAATATCCTAAAGTTAAATATTAAAAGGACATAATCTTAATAGAAAGACTTGTTCTGAATATATAGATCTGGGAATCATATATATGTAAGAATATTTCAACCTCTTGGAACTGAAATTGGTAAAGTAAAGAATAAGACAAAGACTTCAAGGGAATATGCTTAGTGAATATGATATAGACAAAGATCCAGTAAATAAGACAGAAGAAGTAGAAAAATAGAATAAGGAGAATATAGTGTCACAAAACTGGAGAAAGGGACATAAAGTCAAATTTTTTTTGTGAATAATTGTGGATCTCTTTTTAGCAATTCTATAATGTTTCAGGCTTGATTCAACCAGCACAATGCTATCCACAACTCTAACCTCCTTCCCTACCAGGAATCTGCCCCAATGAACTTGGTGTTGAACATTATCTATGACAGTGGTAAATACCAACTATTCTTTTTTTCCCACTCATGTCTCTACCCCTTTAGAATGGAGAATATCACATAAAATTATATTGAAATTTCTCTGACTCAAGAACTGGTTTACAGTAGCTGTCACTAAATAATGTTGATAATGTTTAATAGATTTTGATAGATACATTTTGTTCTTTTCTCATGTCTTAAAGGGGACTAATGTCCCCTTTAAATAAATCAGTCAGTCAAATAAATATGTCTTGATCATATACTTTATATCACAAGATATACTTTTAAATTTACTTGAATTAATAAAATTTTCTCCATAAGTTTCTTAAGTGCAGAGTCATTAAAAAATAAATCAAACTGTGTTCTATAACATATGGTGATTTTTGAGGTGTAAATGATCACACTGAAAATTTAACAATCAACTCATGAATAAGTGAGTTGGAACAGGCCTCCATACACCATTATTTGCAGGATTGTTTGAATAGCCCAATATTTCGATGTCACACCAGATTTTTATTTAAGTTCAGTTTTGTCTCTGCTTATTCAAAAATTATTCGTGAATAAGTTCTGATCTTTCAATAAAAGGAAAGAATTTTCTCACTTGTGTCTTTGTACCCACACTACCTAATATAGAATCTTGTGCATTATAAAAGTGATTGAAATAAATTGAGTCTGGAAAGTACATGTTCTTGAGTGATGGCAGTTGAAATTGGCTTCAATATAGAGTATTGTGAAGGTGAACAAAGTGAAAAAAGGTAAAGAGGTAGATTAGAAACATGTTCTATAAGTCCTTCTTTGTAATACAAGTATATGGTAGGAAGAATGAGCAGCTCAGATAATACTGAATTGCTTCTCCTTGAAGACCCCCCCCCCCCAAGCAAAGGCTAATAATGACTTCTCAGGGATGCTGTAAAAGAGATTCTTACGCTATTTATTGAGCTTAATGTCCTCTAAGGCCCCTCTCAAATCTGAGAAGCCATATCTGGCTCTGAATTTATGTGGCCGGCAATGGGCAAACTTTTAAAGAGGTTGTTTTTAAAATTCAGTAAATCTGTTTTCTGCACTGTATTTTACTCTATTTGCTTAGAAAATGCTTTTTTTTTTTATACAGACAGTTGTATCACTAAACATCCATCTCATCTAGTCAGAGTTCTCCTGAATTCTGTATTGTTGAATTCTGTATATTTCATTATCCTTGCAACAGAATGTTACTATACAACATGCCTCCTGAGCTGCATCTACAATTAGGTCAACTTTAACTTTGCCTTTTTCTTTCTTCTTTCAGATGTACCTGACCCATCATTGTAACAAAGTTTATAATTCCTTTGGCAGTTCAAATACTTCAGAGAACATTATTGATTAGTAGATAACCAGGTCAGACAGATTCAATATGGAATTTTAAATACTCTGGGAATTTTAGCTCTCTCAGCAAATGTTTTCATTATGTAAAATACTAGAAGTAGGCAATAATATGATCATTTTAATTAGCTGTGATGTGAAAATGTGGCTTATGAGTTATAATAATCACTGTGTTGGGAAACAAAGTCTAGCTTGGTATGGGTTGTCTATATCAATCAACAAAATTTCATTAAATTCCTATGATGTGCCCTGTATTACATGCTTTCTTATTTTGAGTGGAAAAACTGACCCCCAAATCAAAATATTTCCCTCTTCCCCTTCTCAAAAAATGGTTTAATTAGCTAGATGTTAAGATTTCTCCCAGGTAAAATGGTTTAGTAGGAATATGATTGTTACAATTAGGGTAATCTAGACCAGAGGTTCTTAACTTTCTTTTGTATCATACTCTTTTACCACTTAGGGAAGCCTCTGTACCCCTTCTTATAATAATGTTTCTTTATTAATATTTTAAAATAAATAAGACTACCAAGGAAATAAATTATATCAAAATAGTTTTTTTTAATATTCATGGACTTGAATCAGACCAATCTTTTTTATGAGTAAGAAACTGAGGATGAGAAGTGAAATGACTTTCTTGATGCTTTGTAGCTAAAAACTGGGCAATCTAGGACTAGAGCCCAGAATTTCTGGCTCTAATTTCAGTGATAAACCAAGATGCCCATCCTTATTAGACATCATCTAATCTAAACATATGCTAGACTCAAAGCCTCTTTAGACACATTCTTAAGACATGAAAGCATTTAAGTTTCTTAGTTTATCCCAATCGCTTATTGCCCTCAAACCAGGATTATCACTGAATAGGAGGGCCTAACTATGTCTTCTCTTTAGTCTGTTTATTTCAGGTAATGATGTATGCCATAGGTCTCTCTTGACTTTTTTTTCCACTGAAAAAATTTACTCTCCTGTGTCCCATTTAATTAAAACCTCAATAAGGGATTAGCCAATAATTTAGATCCAATACTAATGCTTAGTCTGATGGTCCTTGTTCTGTACCTGTGGCACTATTAAATCTCTTAAAATAGAATAAGAACTAACATTTACATAATGTTGTCAAGTTTGTAAAAGATTTTAAGGGCTTTATCTAGTTTTAGCTTCACAACTGTGAAATTTGCAGGTAATCTAGGTATTGTTATTCTCATTTTTAAGGTTGAGGAAACTATGATTCATATTTGAAGAACTTGACCAAAGTCACACAATAATCGTCAAAAGTAGGATTTTTAAATGTCTTTATTGTACCAAATTGCCTCTCACTTAAGGGTAGTGATCATTTTCTGCCAAAGTCTCCTCTCTTCTCTTGTCTAGAGTGAACATTTCAATTCTTTCAACTCTCTTTTACAAAGCATGGATCCCATACCCATTACCATGCTGATCATTCTTCTCTGAACCATGTGGAACTTGGAACTGGCAACACATGACCAGACCAAGGATGATGTGGCAATCACCTCCCTAATTCATTGCAATATACTTACAAAATAATCTTCTTTTTTTGGCAGTCAAGTCATATGGTTCTCTGACACAAAGTCCTCTTCTAGTGCCTCATTGACCTGAATATTTGAAAGGTTAGACCAGTATGAGCTCTGGTAAGTTCCTAGAAAGGATCTGAATATGCTAGACTAAGTATGATTGCCACAAGTAATAAATCCATGACACTATCTATTAAACAATGGAAGGGCTGTTATTCTGAGCTGTTGGAAAAAATGTTAATACTCCTTAAACCAAAATAAAGTCAAAATGGGAACAGGATTTAGACATAAGAGCGATACCATAGATAAATTAGTAGACCAAAAAATATTTGATCTATCTGACCTATGGAAAAGGAATAAATTTATAACCAAACAAGAATTAGAACACATTTTAAACTGCAAATGAGTGATTTTGACTATATTAAATTAAAAGATTTTTGCACTAATAAAATCAATGCCAAAATTAGAAGAAAAGCAGAAAGCTGGGAAACAATCCTCACACCCAGGAGTTCTGATAAAGGTCTCATTTCTAAAATGTATAGAGAATTCCATCAAATTTATAAGATTACAAGTCATTCCCCAACTGAGAAATAGTAAAAGGATATAAACAATTTACAAATGAAGAAATTAAAGCTATACATAATCATATGGAAAGATGCTCCAAATCATTACTGATTAGAAAAATATAAAAATAAAACAATGGGGTATCATCTCATACCTATTAGATTAGCCCAGATGAAAAAAAGGGAAGATGATCAATGTTGGAGAGGTTATGGGAGGACTGAGACATTGATGCATTGCTGGTGGAGTTAGATCCAACCTTTCTGGAGAGCAATATGGAACTATGCCTAAAGAGTAATAAAACTGTTCATACCCTTTGACCCAGCAATTACAATTCTAAGACTATACCCAGAAGAAATTGCAAAAAAAAGGGAAAAGTCCTACATGTTCCAAAATATTCATAGCAGTTCTTTTCGTAGTGGCAAAAAACTGGAAATTGAAAGGATGCCCAACAATTGTGGAATGGCTGAACAAGTTATCATACAGGTTGTAGAATATTATTATTTGATAAGAAGCCATAAATGGTCAGACTCAAGAGAAGTATGGAATGACTTTTGGGATCTGATGCTGAGTGAAAGGAGTAGAACCAAGAGAACAATGCACACATCAACAACATTATAAGATGAACAACCTTGATGGAAGCAACTCCTATCAGCAGTCCAGAGAGCTAGGAGAACTATATTTGACTGGTTATTATCCCCAATCAGAGGAAAAAACAAAACAAAACAAAACACACAGAAAAAAAAGCAACTTTTGAATCTGATGAATACTTTATAAAAATTATCTCTTATGTATCTCTTTCCTTTAATCCTAATTCATTATGCAAAAAATTAATAATTTGTAAATATGTTTAACAAAATATGTATGTAAAATGCTGACCTGACTATTCCCTGCTGAAGGGAGGGAAGAGGGAAATTTTGTAACTTGGAAATATGCATGTACAAATGGATGAAAATAAATAAATAGGAAAAAAGAAATGTTAATACCAAGGAAATCATGAATCTTTCTAATGACTCGAGTGCTTCCTATTGAACTTAAAGCTAATCCACTATGACTGTACTTCTTTCTTAGTCATGTTGCTATCCAACCTCACCTGACAGTCCTATTACAGTTAAAATATTCTTAAAGCCAATTATGATCTGTTTTTGTAGTATTCTCCTTGAATGATTGAAGTACAATATTAATACTTGTATAACCCTTGTGTAAAGGGGGTCCTTGACACTTCTGGGCCCTAAGAAGCTTCTCAGTTTGGCTAATGCCCTTAAGTCTGGGAACATACTTACACGGCTCAGTTGACCCTGAGAGTCACAAGATATACCATAAATTTTATCTGAGATTCACCTAATGTTCTTGTTAGCCTAATCCTTTTTGCTGTTTCTGCAATATTTCTGCTCCCTCCTAAAATTGCCCCCTACCCCACCCCAGGTACAGCTGAAGCTGTGAGATAGTGAACTCTCCCAGACCTAAGTCTCCCTGGTATGTGACTGTCTTGTACCACAGGACACATGTTAGACCTAAGGCAGACCCAGACCCCCTTCCATCTTTTATTGGCCTCCTATCCATGCTATGTCTCAAGTATGTAATAGTCTGACAAGGAAATATATCTAACTGCTATCTCTGCTTCTGTACCCTCTTGCTCACGATACCCCCACCCCTCAAAATACTATAGAAACCTTATTCTCTGAACACTCAGGGTTGTGTGCTTTGAGGAAATGTAACCCCACACAAAGACCAGTAATAAAAATCCACTCCCAAATCTCATGGCTTGGTCTCCAACTTGCTTTCTGGGTACAATATGATAACATAAGGTCTTGTTTATAGGTGTTGGTTAATAAACATTGAATAAATGAATGAATGAATAAATGAATGAATGTGTGGATCAACATCTCTAGAATATAGATCTCAAAATTTCTACAGGCATACAACATAGGTACTATGTTACTGCCTGTGGGCTAGGCATTAATATACCTGGGATGGAACTTGAGCCAAAAATAATATCTACCTAGTATTCACCTGTTCTCTAAATTTCAATGCCAAGAAATAAGAGTATCATAGAAAAGTAAGGCCAAGGATAAATTTGAATCTGTTTCATTAGAGAGTATTCATATAGACCTATATAGTAATCGATTAAGATATATTTATTAAGTGCTTATTATAGGCAAGGTATAATTCTAGATCCTGGGGATACAAAGAAGAAATGAAACCATCTTTGCCCTTAAAGAGTTTGCGATCTATCAAGATAGACAATATTTTCATGAATAATTTCATGTAAAATAAATACAAGGTAATTTACTGGGAAAGTCACAAATTACTTAATGCTTAGACCTGAATTTTAGGAAAATTATATGTGTAGAGTCATTCTTCAAGAGATATATAGTCAAGCACTATGAACATGTAGTTTCCAAAGAAAGAAATCCAAGCTATGAACAGTCTTATGAAAAATGCTCCAAATCATGAATAAAGAAATGCAAATTAAAGTAACTGTGAAGTTCCACCTCATTCCCATCAGATTGACAAAAATGACAAAAGAGAAAAAGGACAAATGTTGGAAGGGTTGTAGGAAAATAGGAAAATACTATACTCATTTACTTTTAGTAGAGCTATGGATTTGTCAAGCCCTTCTTGAAAGCAATTTGGAATTCAAAAAGTTACTCAAAAGTCCTACCTTTTGACCTATAACTAGCAGAACTAGTCTACATTTACATATGTAAAATGTATATATCTATATTTGGTATATACATATATACACATATATGTGTGTCTCTATATCCTTATCTATACATATATGTATGCATGTACATAGATATATTGTATAACATTGTGTGAATAATAGGTAATCTCAGAAACTAAGGAGATCAGGACCAAAAATGTAGAGGGATATACGCAGAGGTATGGTAGAACCAGCTGAAATCAACTCTGAAATGTAAATTGTTCAATTTTCAGTGTGAACTTTGATATTTCAGAAACTGACAAATGTACATATTGGAACTTGATTCATCATTTTGATAATGTTCTAAAATTAAAAAGGTGATAACAAATATATTAATAATGTACATTTCCTAAAAAAATGATGTACATTAAACTTAAAAGTACATCTCATTTATAACTTTTTTCAAGAAAACTGGCTATTAAACATATGCCAGCCTTGTAGATACCCACAGTTAGTGGGAGAGATATGAATTCTAATCTGGCAGATCAGACTGAAAAGTGATAAGAAAGGCAGAAGAACCAAGAGAGAACAATTTCATGAAAAGCAGAAAAAAATAGCCAGGATTAAATTTCTAAATGAGATCGAAGATTCAGTGAAATTTTGAAGATGGCAAAGTGCAAAGAAAAAGAATGGAAAGAGTAAGGTGAAAGGAATAGATGAGGGAGAGGGAAAGGAGAGGAAAAAAGAGAGAGTGAAAGGGACAGATTTATAGTATGTATCAACCTAAAAATTTCAGGTGAGGTAAAAGACAGACACTGTTTAGAATGTGTAATAGGTCATAGACTACATGATATATGAACTTTCATTGTATTGTCATCTAGGAACAAGTTCCCTTTGATATGTTAATAAGCAACTGTGCATTGTTCATAGTTCTTCAGTTGCTGAAATCTTTAAACAATTGAAGATCCATTTTGAATAGGATAAGGAAGCAATGGGAAAATAAGCTTACCACCAGAAGAAAGGAAGTCATTTAGTAAAAGGAAAAATTCTATTATCTAGAAAAATAAGTGGGTACTTTTTTTAAAAAAAGTAAATATTTTAATCCAGGATTTTTTTCATCATCATTTTTGCATTTCTATTAGTCATTCTAGTCAGAGATACTGCTCATCTTTGAAAGCAGAAAATCTTTAATCATGGCCCAACAGATTCACAAAGAATTTACCATTTCTCCTCTTGTTTCTTCTCCATTATGATATCTATAAAAGTCTGTCAACAGTCTAATCTGAAACTCCTGATGCTGTAATTGGATATTCATATATTCAAATGTATGCCATTATAAAGATACTCATAGTCAGTATTTATGCAGATTTTTATTCTGTTTTTTAATTTTATAGAACTCTTTCCATATGCCCATATAATTTTCATCTTTTAGATTTTTCAATGTAGATTTTTCTACCTGTGTAATTTTTCTAAGTTCAGTGCATCTTTCCAATGTTCCACTCTCTCCCTGGTTAATTATTGGATTTTTTCAACTTCCTTTGGATTCTCTCCTTCATCCTTTTATATATTGGATATTTTCTTTTGTTTCTTCTGTTGTCTGGATTTATTAATTGCCTTTAGTTTTATTTATTCCCATTGGATCTTGCAGGAAAAATCGAAATAATGTAAACATTACTAAATGCAATTATTATTTAACTCCAGGTGACCAGCAATTATTTAGAATATCTTAACATCCAACTGATCTTATGCTTTATATAATTCTAGAATCCTGGAATTAAGGTCAGAAGGTACCTCAAGATCTGTTCAACAGTAGAAAGAGTAGCAGATTTGAAACTTAAAGGTGAAATCAAATCCTGCTTCTATATGGTCATTCACTTGGGAAAACTGAAGCTCAAGTGTAAAAAGAGGGAGCATAGATTAGGTCCAATTTAGTTTTACATCTATGATGCATAACCTTGAAAAGTAAATTTACTGTCCTATGAAATATCAATTTTAATGCTAGGCAATATACTGTACTTGGGTTCAGTTGAGCTGAAAGTTAAAACCCTTTTAACAGCAATTAATTATAAGTCCTTTATTCACACGAAATACATTTATTAAATTCTTTTTGTGTATAAAATCACTGTTTTAGTCCCTTGGAGAATTAGAAAGCTTTAATAAGACAAGATCTTATGTAGTTTATGGTGTATTTCATTCCAATAGTTTCTCTTTCTGTCTCTCTTTTTTAATATTTTCTCTGTCTTTTGTGTCCACTTTCATCTTCACTATTCACTCATTTGTTCTTATTCTTCTATTTCGTCCTCTTAATTTTCTCTTTCATTGACCATTCAATCTTCCTTCCCCCAACACAGGCAGTAGATAAAAACAGGTAGCTTCATCATTACGATGCTTTCCAATACATTGTTTTGCTGGGATTGTAGATGGGATTTTCTTGAGAGCTAAGGAAATCAAAAGGACAAGGCAAAATTTCTTCTTGTCAGATCATAGCTCAAAGGGTTTATTGTTATTGACTCACTCTCCCCATGCTTGTGTTCTTTTTCTTTATGCTTCAAAATGACATATCAGATTGTGATAAAAAAAATGGATAGCAGTCGTATATTTTAGTGTTACAACTATGTTCCTTATAAAACCTCCTAAAAACTTCTTTCTGTCTTTGGGCTTGCCTATATAAGAAGTGAGGGATTTCATAGACATTCTATCTAGCTATTATAGAATTAAGATTATGGATTATATAGATTACATATATACATGTATAAGCATGTATGTTCCTGTGTAAGTATGTATTAAATGTGAGTGAAACAAAAGCTAAACAAAATGCCTGAAATGAGGTCAGACTGAGACAGAAACAGTACAGTTTTCCTGATGGTATATAAATAGGAGTTTTCTATGGTCATGGTTTCCATAAAGTCAGCACTGAAAGTCAGAAAAGAGGATTTGACATGGACATGGAGCTTATAATAAAACAATCTGCAAAACTGTAGCTAGGAACATATCAGTGGAGTTAATCTTTGAAACACCTCTAAATCCCAGCAAGAAAATCTTTTTCTATTTTAGTTATATTTTTCCCCCTTCCTTTTTCTTTTTTGAGCAATTGTTCAACCATTTTGAAACTCTAAGTCATTACTAGTCACTGAATAGTTGAGGGGAAGGACTAGAGGAAAAGAGGTCAAATGAGATTTATGAAGTTGGGAATTTATATGTTTGTAACTTACAATGTTTTCAAGTGTGTGAGTTTCTGTGCTCTTCCAGAATTCTTCCAGAAAGGAAATGAATTTGCAAGTAGTGCTCTGTGTATATTTTCTAGGTAAGTCTTTTGTATACAATATGATTTGTATATTTGTATTATATGTATAATTTGGATATAATATGTTATCATTTAATTAATCTTCAATGAACCTTTTTTTTGCAGGGACATTAAAACCTATAACCCTGATAGAATGTCAGCTCCTTTTGGATTGCAAAGAAAAAATTTT
This sequence comes from Macrotis lagotis, assembly GCF_037893015.1. NCBI lineage: Eukaryota > Metazoa > Chordata > Mammalia > Peramelemorphia > Peramelidae > Macrotis > Macrotis lagotis. Next base: position 597,513,532 of record NC_133666.1, on the reverse strand, counting down.
CAGGATATTGGCCCTGATGCCATACATATTAAACAAATATTTATTTCCTCTCTATGACCTGTCATTTTCTATTTTTATAGCTTGATTGCTGCCCTTCTACTGGTTAATTTGCTAGCCCACCAAGCACTATATTAGCCTTTCAAAATCTTATCTAATTTTAAGTGCCTCAGACAAATCTTCATGAAACCTTATCAACTCTTCCAATTGCTTATGATCTCTTCATATAAATGCCCATAATTTTTTTGCTGCTATCTATCTTATGGTACTTCTATTAGTTGTTTGTGCACTTTAGTTAATTTTCAATTGAAATTTTAATCT